>NW_009951958.1:4163749-4219927 GCF_000747805.2 Chaetura pelagica
CTCCCGCCTCTCCCGCCGCGGGGCTGCCCGGGCGCTCCAGCGAAAGCGGCTGAATGGCCCATTCAGCCAAGTTTTTGTCCTCCCTAATCTCCAGAGTTTTGTGTGTGTGTGTGTGTGTGCCCATGCATATTGTGTTTTCTCTCTCTCTTTCTTTCTTCCCCCCCCCTCCGCCCTGTACTGCCTGCTTTGCCAGATGGCTAAAATTTGCCTCTCAATAGGGTCGGAGGCTCCAGCAAAAACAGAAGGCAAGAACGTGTGAAATAAAACCACAAAAAACCTGTGCGGGGATAACAGCTTTAGTGGTGGTGCTGCAGCTGGGATCGCTGCTCGGGACTCGCTCTCGGCTCCCCCGCTCTGTGCCGTGCGGTGTTTGGGATGGGAATCTGGTTTCCAAGAAACTTTGGAGTTGTGATGGTCCGATTAAGATCAAGACCTAGTTTGCAGCCTCCTGCAGAGCTGAGGAGGAATTGCTGGGTCCATCTTTTTGTCCCGGAACAGAAGAGCAGTTTTAGATGCAGACTCTGCTCCGAAGTGACAACGTCGAACAGTTACAGTTTTTGAGCCCGACTCTCTCCTTTTGAGGAAACAGGTAGACCCATGATCACTCCCCACTAAGCCACAGAAGATTCATTTCCCCTCCCCACGCCAGGCACAAACCAACCCAAATCCCTCTTCCCTGGACAGCTAAACGGGAAGATTTATCTGGGCTGTGAACGAGGGAATAGCTCGTAAGAAGTCAAAGGGTGCAAGTGACTCCCTCGTCCAGAAATTACACCCTTGGAGACATGAAGAGCAAAACTTTAATAGCTGTTTACCAGCTTCAGCTGGAGCTGGTTAATGTAAACCCTGCAGACATCCACTGGCAGGCACGGATACATGTGCGGCGTGTTAAAACAAGAGCATGGAAGAGGCAGGGAAACAGGGATGTGCTGGCACCACTCCTGGAGCAGCAGCTCCCAGCCCTCCCCGGCCTCCCCAGCTCGCTGATGTCAGGCTGCTGTTAAAGGGGCGATGTTCACTCTGAGGCTGCTGCCCCTCCTGCCATCCCGGAGAAGCTGGGAGGGAAAGGGAGAGAGTAAAGAAAAAAGGTTTTCCTCTTTTTCCATTTCTTGCCTTTGTGCTCTGGGGGGTGACAGTTCCTTGGCTTCCCATGCAGAAGCTGCTTCTCTTGCTCCTGTGGATCTCTGGTTCTGCACCGGGGAAGAAATGGTACCTTGGAGACTAAGACAAGTAAAATAGAAAAATATGAGGAGAAAAGCACTAGAAAAACAGCAGAAAGGTTATGGGCAAAGGGAAGATCTCAGTCTGCCATTTTTTGTACCACTATTTGGGAAGTTTTAACAGCTCATCACTGTGCAGACACAAATTGTCACCCATGCTAACACACCCAGGCAAGCTGATCAAACTAATTAATATGAAGGCAATGTGTCAAGTTCTGGCTTTGTTTTTGCAGGCAAGTGTGGTCTTGTCTGAGCCCTGAACACACTGTGATCTATTTTTTCCCCTGCGTGTTCTGCAGGGTGGGACCTTCATACACTCATTTTTCCAACACAACAGCCTTCTATAGCTTGTTGAAACAGCTCCTTCAGGGACAACAGTAACTCTGAAGTGACAGTTTCTTGGTCTGATGATGCCTCTTTTGAGACAAGTTATTGAGGGTCAAAGTCTGTGTTTACACCATGAGGCTGGACTGGGACATGTGAAGCAGCAACACAAGCTCAACATGTTTTTGGACCACGTTGCTGGTTGTAGCATGAGCTTAAAGCATGAGCTTAGAGCTGACTCTGTAGGCTCTGGAGAGCAGCAGGAGATGCCTAAGAGGCCTGCCACTGTAGACCTCATCAGCAGCCCTCAGAGCTGATTTCCCTGCCAGACTGCCACACCCTGGGAGCTTTCCTTGCCTGAGTGCTTATTCCCATCCACCAGCATCACAAACCCCATGTGTGCAGAATTGTAGCTCCCTGCAGGTTCATGCTGACCAGATCAGAGATTTTTCTGGCGAAATCTGACTTGAGACAGCATGGGCTCCTAAAGTAAGTTTAGGAGTGGCTGAAGAGCCAGAACCTCATTTCTGCTGTCCCCCAGCTGTCTGCAGCCTCCTGCATTCCCATTCCCTCCTGCTCCAAACTCCAGCCCTGCAGTGTCCCAATCCTCTACTAGTCCTATTGGAGCCCTAATTAGCTGGCCTGGGTAATTGCATTGCTTCCCTCTGTTAAAACAGATCAGCCCAAACAGACTCTGCACCCCACTGCTGCTGTGGGGCTGGGCTTCCATGCAGGGTTCTTCCCACTGAGGTGCAGTGGCACCTGGCAGCCCCCTGGGCTTGGCCCTCTGGGTTGTCCCCAGCCTCTGTAGCAATCTAAACCCAGTGTTGCAGAGTTTGCGAGTGAGGAGATGGACAGGGGCCTGCAAAGGGAAGATGGTGGAGAATCTGCTCCTGTTGCAAGGCCTTCTCCAGCATTATTCCCTCCTGTCAGAGAGGAGGGCCTGCTGTCACCAGGCCTGGCCACTCACACGCTGTGTGAAGTGACCACCAAGAGTAAGGGCAAAAAATGGTCCCAGAGAGGAGGATGTGATGCTGGCCAAGCAGGGTGCCAGGCAACAGTCACCTTGCCTCCTATTACCTGCTCTTTACCTAGGCCACCCAGCTAGCACATACCTATCTTAGTGATGCCAGGGATGTTTGGTCATGCCCTGACCTTACTGGGGGATTTGCAAAAATGTTATCTGAGTCCTCACCACACAGTAACAGGAGTGAGCATGCTGAGTCTTTAATGGGAAGTGTTTTCGGCCCCAAGTGCTAACAGGACAGTGGAGTTTGACTGTGACAGAGCAGCAGACAGACTCGAACCTGTTTTCTCACCAATGACTCCTATAATTGAAGAAGTAATTCCTAGACTTAATTCTGCATGTCTGTGATGCTCAGCAAGAGTGAGCTCAGTAGTGTCATCCAAAGCATTTCTTTAATGTTAGGATCAAATTCACCTCCTGGAAAGAATACACCTACACTCAGTACAGTTAGACAGGGGTAAAACAGGTATGAGGGATAAATGTGGACCTGCAGGAATAAGGCTGTGGGATGAGTCCGCAGCTGGCATAAACGATCATACACTCCTCCACTCTGGATGCTCTCCTCCAGGAGATGCAAGCTCTGCTCCTGGCTCCTCTCCTCCGGCTCAGATGGGTTCCTGGAGCCCCCTCGTGGCACTTAGTGCCGAAGAAGTGCCACCAAAGCCATCCCTGGGGAGCTGCTGGGGAGGCTCCCAGCACGTTGCTACAGGATCTCTTCAGGATTCCAGTGCTAGGGAGGCAGCAAGACCCACCTTGGGGGTGTCACTGGGGGGCAGGGCACAAATATGACAACGGAGACACTCAAGAGTCTGAACAGGGCAGGTAGTCACATTGCAAATCTACCTCTCTGCTTTGTGGACTTGGGATGAGAGAAGTCCTTTGGAGGCTTTGCTGTGCCCTGCTCTTGGAGTCTGCTGCACAGTGAGCTGCGATGGTCCCAGGCAGAGGCGGCCCAGACCTGGGGGGATGGAGGAGGAGGATGTGTGGGCATGGGAAAAGGGAGATACATGACAATGGGAAAAAGAAGGCACATAGAGATAGAGAAAGGAGGCTGCACAGGGGTGCGAAAAGGAGGGTGGTGGCGAAGGGAAGCTCTGTGGAGAAGGGGGAACAGCTTGGAGGCAGCATGCCCAGAGGTGGTGAGCATAGGAAGGGGTAGGGTGAGCATCGGTGGGGTCTGGGGACATCCGTGTGTCCCAGGGGCCCCGCCTGCCACTAGATGGCACTTGGATCTGTGCTGGGGAGGGTGGCGGGGACAGCGGCCCCGGCGCGGGGCCACGCGGGGGTCCCGGGGTGCGCTGGGCTCGGGGGGCTCCAAACCTGCCCCTCGCAGGCAGTTCCCACGGGTAATTCTGCCCTATGGGCTGGATAAGGGGAACATTTTGGAGGTGGGATGGCTTTTTGGGACAGAGGAGCTGCACCCAGGGCTCCGTCCCTGCCTCTGGGCCGTGCTGGGGCTCAGGGCACAGCCCTTTGCAGAGCTGACCTGCTGCTGAGGCAGCATCCGCTAGAAGATACCTGAAAGGTATCTCGTGCACTGCCAGCACAGCCCAGTGGCTGTTTGCAACAAATCAATGCTTTGCCCAGCTGCAAGAGCAAAGCACATCCATAACGCTGTGAATGGAAATCTTGAGCCCTCTTTTTCCTTTTATTCAGCCCCATCCTCTGCCCCTACATGCACACCCTGAGACACAGAGCACGGGACAACAACCTGACTATCAGACCACATTAATGACTGATTTGTGATGGGTTCAGCAACCTGGCACTACCTGCTCTCTTGAGACTGGGGGATGCCCGGGGGAGCCTAAAAGGGTGCCTGGAGTTAAAAATGCAAATAACACCAAAACAAAAGCAGAGAAATCACCATGTTGTGTCACATACTGGCCCAGTCAAATTTATCTTCTACTGCTGGGTCCCAGCCACTGTATCACTGGCTCCTGACAGCTCCCAGAGCTGTGACTTTGTGCTGGTATTTAACCATGTGTGCTGACCCTGACTTCGATGGGTGTTTTGGCATCGCTCCACTTTGTAAATCACTGAGGGAGAGCCCCTAAATGCTTTTGAGAATGTGAGGTTTCAGGTGCTGAAACATCATCCACCATGATGGGATACTGGCTGGGCTGTGCCTGTGCCACTGTTGAAGGACAGGTACAAGACTTGTGGGGGATTCAGGCTCTTAATACCCACAGATGGAGGCAGCAGAGCATTCCTCGCACACCTTCAAGAGAAGACAACCTCTGAAACTTTCTTGGAGCAGTCCAGAGGAAGGCTCAGGCAGAGACATGCATTGAAGCCTACAGTCCTGCCTCACAGCCTCACACCTCACACCATCCGCAGTCCAGGGCAGCTCTTGGCATGGGAAAGGGTCTGTTTGCCATCCCCAGGTGCCCAGACCTAGCACCCTTTGCTTGTCCAAGCCCTTTTCTTGGTGGCAAGTCACTGGGAAGCTTGGTGCCCTACACGCATCCCACCACTTCCAACCCCTCTTGGTGCAAACCGGTGTCCCCTGAGGAGGCAGAGAGTCACTGTGCTGCTTCCAGAGCGCGGCTGCTTCCCCCTGACTGAGCGGCCGTGAAATTGCAGCGGGGGCAGAGCGGGGTGTGACCGAAGCGATTAGGCGGGTGGCAGGGGCTGATAACAAACCCTCGGTGCTGGAGGGAACTGCGAGCTGTGCCGAGCCCGGCTCGGGGAGCGTGAGCTGGCTGAGCTCAGCCAGGACCTTGCTTCTCTGGGGAAAAGGAAAAAAAACAAACAACAAAACGCAAGACCTAAGAAAAATCTCAGAGCATTGTCTTCTTCTTGTCTCTCTTTCTCTTTTTTTTTTTTTTTTTTTTTTATTTCCAGAAGTTTAGCCTGGTTGAAGCTAGTGGGTGTTGAAGTATGAGGGGAGTCATTGCTGGCCCTGCCGGTGCCAGCCCCTGCTCACATGCCCTGGGTTCGCTGTGATTTGTAGCTCGAAGGTTCCAGCATTTGGGTCTGCAGCCCTGGTTCCAGATGCAGAACTCTCTGCCCTAAATTAAGCCTCTCCCTTTTCTTGGGAAGCCTGAAAATCAATGGCTTGGAGAACCCAAAGCTTCTTACCACTAGGAAATTGATGTTCTCCTTTGGGAACAAGTGGGCCCTTCAAATCTCCCCCAAGGCTAAGACCTCTCTACTGAGAGAGCTGTTTGCCTGCCTCTCTGCTCCTCCACACCAGCCTGGGAGCAGTCATTCTTCATGGGGGCTGTCTGGGTCTTGCTGTGGAGCATTACCGACAAACAACAGCTCTGCTCTCATTAACAACCTGTTAATCACCTGCTGCCTGTCTTTCGGAGGTGTGCAGAGACCCTGCCAGTGGCAGGCAATGCATGACATGTTCTGTAGGCTGGAGGGGGAACACAGCTTATAGATCACATAGCTAGAGGCAGGAGTGGGTGGATTTTAACAACCAACCTGCACTTAGGAGACTCAGCAGTGGGCCATCTTCAAAATCTGATGTAGCTTGTGCTTTTATATACAACTGCATTTACAATGTCATCCAAGTCACATTTCTGTTCTTAGCTCATGCCACAATCAACCTCTCCAAGACACAAAATCTCAGCAGCTGATGGACAGTAGGTTTGGGGGAAGCAGAGGATTGTTAGTCCTGAGGACAGCAGCAGGCAGAGAGGAATGGTGCCCTGGGCTGTATTTGTGGAGGGAAATTTCTGCATTATTCATTCACAAATGAAATCTTTGGGGGTGTATTTGAGCACAAAAATCGATACTTAATATTACTAGCATGACAAAACGATTTGCATGCAGGTGATGTTACTCTCTGTCAGGATGTGGCCACTTCTGGGGCAGAGTACAGGTAACAAAAACACATTACAGTGCTGAGACTAAGCAGGGGTGTGATGGTGTGTGCCCTTGCTTACAGATAGAAGAAATTTAAACATCAGCTTTAGACAAAGCTCTGCAGCCTCGGGGGTGGCTCAGGGCTGTGCCGAGCAGGGTGCTGAGGGTGGCTGGAAACCCTGGTCTGACTCAGATGTGTTGGTTTTGCCTGGGGACCAGTTAGAGTGAGGCTGGAAATTGCACGAATAGCTACGGAGCAGCTGGGGCTTGTTTTGTTACACTGAGCCCTGGGAGGGTTTTATTTCTGTATTATGGTTGTGCTCTTCTTCCTTCCTCTGTTGTTTCCATTGGCATCAGGCTCAGGGCACGCATGCAGGAGCATGAGGAGCTTCTTGGAAAGCTAAGGGATGCTGCTTGAGTGAGGTGTGGTGTGCCTGGTCCTTAGGAGAGCTTGGTGGTGTGGGTGGGGACACCTGTGACTTCCTGCAGGAAAAGGAGATAGGCTTGTCTTGCCATGGAATGTTTTCTTACAAGCCAGCTATGTCTGTTTTATCCTTAATGGTATATTTATAGAGCTTGTGGGGGCTGAGCTGGGACACACAAACTTTTGCTCAGTTCCCAGTTTGGGCTCCCTGGGGAAAGCCAGTCTGTGATGACTGAAGGCTGGAGGGTGTGATGTGCAGGGGGTGATGAGCTGTATCTATAGCCAGTGTAGGTGGGTGAAGATGCTGTGTGCAACCATGCTATAAACAGCGATAAAGATACCAAACCCACACAAACAGGCCACTGATGAGACTCCAGCAGCCTTAACAAGAGACTGGAAGGACCATCCAGCCCCATTGCTTGCAGCAGCTGCTGGCAGTGAGCTGTGCTTCATGTCTCACCGGTGCTGGAGGAGTGCAGGAAAAGAGAAGCAAAAGGTGAAACCAGGGATGGAGAAGGTGGAAATGGAGCCAAGTCACACTTTCTGTCCAAGTGAGAAACTCCTAAACATATTACAGGACTGTGAGGGGATGGGGTTGGATCACTCAGCACGTTTTGGGTTGCCCCTCAGCAGCACTGGAGCTCAAGGCACTATTGGTGCAGTCAATAAGAGCACCAGATTGAATTCTACATCTGTGGAGTGACTTTACCAGACACTTGTGCATCAGTGCTGTGGGCAAAGGTGAGATGACTCCCAGCTCCTGGGCCACGTAGTGCTGGATTAGTCAACGTGGGAATGTCCTGTACCTTCCTTTGAAGCAACTAACTTTGGGGCCTGGGTGATGAGGAAGGACATGGCAGAGGGTGTCTGACAATTCCAGCCTGTCCCAGATGTTTTGTGCTAAGTTTTTTTTTGTTGTTTTTTTTTTCATAGCTGGGTAATTTATAAAACGCTTAAGTGCCAGCCAGGATCAAGACCTGCTTTTCATTTTCTGCTTCTGCTTAAATGAATATTGATGCGGTGTTTATCTTTCTTTAATATTAATGATGATAAAGGACTTGGAGCCATTCACTTTTAATTACACCCTTCTCCGGGTAACAGTCTAGTGCAATTAGAGAGCTTTCAGAGCATGAAAGAAAAACACACAAACTTTTTGCTTCTCCTTTCAGAAGTGCCAAGTAGGGTCCCTGGGGGCATCCATTTTCCTCTGCCCTGGTGGCCTGGGAACAGGGACTTCTCTGCAGGGCTGCCCTGGGCTGAGCTACCTTTCTTTTTTTCAGTGATCTCAAGTCTGTAAAATTTGCTAACCATTTGCAGCTCTCCAGTATGGGGCAGTGGCCTGAAGGGCTGGGAAGGAGACCAACGCACAGCTCAAGAGAATGGAAGCATGTGGCTTGGAAAGGAAAGCAGAACTTTTGGCTTTCCCACATCAGGAGTTGAGATGGGATTTCTCTTTCTACCCTTGCAACAACCTCCTTGTGTGATCATAGCCACTGTCTCTCCATGCCTCCGTTTCCCCAGCAATGGGGAGGGATGTGACCACTTTTGCTGTTTCCCTCCCTTTTGACTGGACACAGTTTTCCTGCCATTGTGCAGCTTAGAACAAGTCTTTGTTCTCCTGCAGCAAAAATTAGCCATTTAAATCGAATCTGGCAAAATGATCATGGAGTGATGCCTTGATGGCAAGGCAATGACCAGCTTCCTTTTTAGCACTCAGGCAGCATTGCTTCTCCCTCCCCTGATATTATCCATGAGCAGATTGTTATACTGAGCTGTACAAATTGCCCTGGAGTTTCTACCGGGAGCCTGAACTTTCTTTGACACTTAAAACCAATCCCTCTGAACATGCTTGATGATCAAACCCAGTCTGGTGAGGTGATATGGTGTCTCTTAACAGCCCCTCCTTCAGCAGCTGGGGCAGTGGTGGCTTCTGCTCCAGGTGTGGTTGGAGAAAGGAGGCAGCAAGCCTGGGGACTTTACACGGACCTTGATGACTCTCCTGATGTCTCAGAGCTGGGTTTTCACTTGTCTTTGAAAATCAGAGCCCTGAAGATTATCCCGTGTTACAACTCTGGAGACTCCTGGGCCAAAAAACTTTCTGTTCTTGAGCTGCCTTTAGATGAGCAATTGGACATTACTGGTCACCTCGTGCTCAAAACCAGCAAAGTGCTACGTGGGGTTGCTCACATTTAGTGGTTGTTTTCAGCAGCAATGTCCTTTGGCTGAGACAACTCCTTAATGAGAAGCTCTTTTTAATGTCTCCATTCTGTTCTGTGTGAGTAGAGCTGAGCAGTGCAACAGGTTGATCATTTTCATCTTGTAAAATATACATAATTCTATTTTACATAGGGGATAATCATTGCAGAACTGGCTCTTTTTTCCATCCTTTTCCTGCTGTAATTACTATCCTCCTGCTGATGCCAGTGCTGATGTCTGTGCATGATGAAACGAGTGAAAATTTAAACTGCCCTGGGTGATGGGACATAGACCTCGCTGAAAAATTTAAATGTCTCCTATCCAGAGGACGCTGGCCCATAAATAAAGGATGAAGTCCCCACAGCAGGAGGGGAGAGAAGTGCAGCTCCAGACTTAACGCCTTCCTGCCCACCCCCAGCCATGCCTGGAGCTGAGGTTCTTCTTGCTGGCGTCTGGAAGCATATGGGAGCCCCAGGGAGTTGGGCTGGAGACACAGGGCTAGGAGACTCCTCTGAGTCACTGTGTCAGAAGAAAGAAGCCTTGAAGTTTGGAATAAATTGAAAGCAAATGCCCTTTGTTTCAGTGGGCATGTTGATCCATTTAGCTTAAGAGCTAAAGCCCCTGGTACCTGCAGAGCAGAGAGGATTGGCTACAGTAGAAGTGAAAGGCCTGTTGTTTCCACTGGAAAATGTGGGGAACAAGTAATTAATCTCCTTGCAACATGGAGAGGATGTTGGGGGGCAAGAGATGATAACATGCTATGACCACTACTATGAATAAATCAGTATCAGTGATTTTCAGTGGAGGGCTGTGTTTCCATTCCCACATCTCTTTGGAGGTAGTTTACAGTTGTCTTTTGCAGATCAGCCCAGACAGTCAGAGGTGAAATGACAGTTTGGTGAAAAATTTCTCCCAGTAGAAAGCTGCTATTTCTGTCAGTTACTGACTGTGCAGCTGAGTTCACTGTGGAACACAGGGGTTAGAGACCTGTGGCATCATCAGCTTCAGGGATCCCTCCTCCACCCTCTGCTGCAAGTGAGGGCTCATCTAGCATGCAGACCTGAGGCTCAGTCTCTCCCTGGACACTCACTCTCAGTCCACACTGATTTGAGCAATTGCACGGAGGAGGAAAGTGTGTGGGATGGACCAGTGTGTTAGCAGGAGACAGTGCCACTTGTTTCCCAGGTGGTAATTTACCCTGGATGAGAAATGTCTAATTTTCCAGCTTCATGTCCTGGGAATGAGATGAGGAGTTTGGCTCCCCATCTTTTGCCCCAGCCCCAGATGTTTTGAGCCAATTGCCCCATTTCAGCCAAAGCTATCATGAGCTCCTCTTCAGCTCAGTTAAAGGGGGAGGAGAAAGACCCAAATCAAGGTTTCAAAGGGCAGAACTCACCAGCATTATATGTATGTGAACCCACTTGGGAAAGTCCCTGAAAAGCCACCTTGTGGGACTCTGCCCATGGAAGGAAGGGTGTGAACGAGTAGGATACAGATGCAGGAAGGCCACAAGCTGTGCTTAGATGGTTCCATGGCATTTCCCTGCCACCAGCTCTTGGGGGTGCAGAGACAGCAGCAAGGGAGGCAGGACAAAGTATCTGCTTCCATTAAGGTGGGTAATTGCTTTGTAATTCCCTTCTCAGAGCTGGGTGCAGTGAGCTGTGAAGAGTGGATGGAAATTGCATCAGCACAATTTGAAGGTGATGTAGAAATTAGCTGAGCTGCTGGGGCAGCCTTTGCTGGGTGCCCTCCGCTGCAGTGGGAAGGCAGCAAGAGCTAACAAACCCTCTGGGAGATGGAGAGCGTGGGGTGGGGCAGCAGGGCTGAGGGGTGTGTGTTCCTAAGGCTTTCTCCTTAGGGAGGTCTGCGTGGGTTCTTGCAATTAACCCACTGTGCTTAATTAGCAGGAGCTCCCTGTGGAGGCAGATAACTAGGTAACGGACTTGAGAGTTGGTCCTTATTAACTCTGGGTTAGGATGTTAGATGGGGAAGTGGAGGATGCTTTGGGATCTGCTGTCTGAGCCCTGGAGAAACTCTGCTCCCATCTCCTGAGTGTCCCTGACCCCAAGGTGAGCAGTGTCGTGTTGTCCCTGAGAACACTGTGTTCTCTGTAAGGTGTTGCCATGAGGTGGCTCATTCACATCCCAGGACCCACGGGCCTGTGCATGGGGACCTCTAGGGATCATCTAGTTAAACTCCCCTGCTGAAGCAGGATTGTCTAGAGCAAATTACTCAAGAATGCATCTCCAGAGATGAGGACTCCACAACCTCCCCGGGCAGCCTGTCCCAGGGCTCTGTCACCCTCACTGTAAAGAAGTTTTCCCTCATATTTAAATGGAACTTCCCATGTTCCAGCTTGTGCCCATTGCCCCTTGTCCTGTCACTGGGAACTACTGAAAAGAGCCTGACTCCATCCTCCTTACACTCACTCTTTTGATATTTATAGACACTAATAAGGTCTCCCCTCAGCCTTCTCTTCTCCAGGCTAAAGAGTCCCAGGTCTCTCAGCCTTTCCTCACAAGGAAATCCCCCAATCATCTTTGTTGCCCTCTGCTGGACTCTCTCCAGTAGCTCCCTGTCTCTCTTGATCTGGGAACCCCAGAACTGGATGCAGTATTCCAGATGTGGCTTCACCAGGGCAGAGTAGAGGGGAGAATGACCTTTCTTGACCTACTGACCACACTTCCTCAGAGATGGAGCACTGCCCTCAGAGTGCAACCAGCAAAGCTCATGTTGGTGGTCTGGGACCTTTGAGGAGACCTGCAGTAACAGCCTGGTGCAGGTGCCCAGAGACCCCTGACTGTCCTGTCTTCCCTCATTCCACCTATTGCCTGTGCTGGAGACTTTGGAAGAATTCTGCAAAAGGCTGGAGCAGTCTGTTCAGCTCTTACCCAGCTGCATTCTGCCTGCAGCAAGTAGTTTGTGAAGGCTGCTGCCTGTAACAGCATCTAGCCTTTAAATGTCTGTTTCCACCTCCCTTGGGGTGGCCCATCCTCCCCCATGAGCAGTGAGGCAGCCCTTCACTTTTGCAGCTGCACCGTGGAGAAACAAGGAGCTCTGGGTTTTTATTAATTTTGAAGAAACAGATATTTTGATTGTCAAGTCAATCTTGGATTATTTTGGGCAAATGCGGTTTGACAGACCATTATTTTGAAGGGACATGGATCATTTAACCAAGCCTAATTGCCTCTGTGTCACAATTAGTCACTCGGGCTGAGGAGGAATTGGTGTCACTATCATTTTGTATTGGGAGCCAGTGACTAAATCTAATGAAAGTGTTTGAATCAGAACTTTTATGTACGTACATTCATTCTGCTGCTAAATTGGCCGTATCTTCTCGCGAGGCTGGAAGCTGGATGGGAGAGCCTGGGAGCTGCTGCATGGGGGAGATGAAGTGCTGAGGGTTTGGGAGAGGCTGAAAAGGGAGACTGAGATATTCAAGTGCCTCCTTGGCTGGAGGATGCAGGGCTGCTCCCACAGATATGGAGAGTGGTGCTGAGTGCGAGTGTTGGGGATGCCTTTTAAGATATGATTAACCTTCTGGCAAGGATGATGAGCTCCTGTCTGCAGGACAGATCTTGGGGATGGAGGGAAATACGCAGAGGTCTAGGGAAGGAAAACGTTCAACAAAACCCAGGCTGCTCCATCAGCTGGTGGAGTCACCTTGTAAAGCAAGTCAAAGGGCTTGGCTTCAAGGATGTGAGGTTATTCCTCAGGATGTGGTAAAGAGTCTGTCCTTCTTTATCTCCAGGGGACAAACCTCTGTGGCTGTGTCGTGGCTCTGCCTGCTCCCTGGCATTGGTCAGGACTGCACGGCAGGAGGGACAGCTCACAAACCTCCATTCCCACCACCATAGTGCAGGCTCACGTGGTACTGACAGGGATTTGTTTGCCATTGATGGTTTAAAGTAATTCTATCAGGTCAAACCTTGCCAGACTTTAAAAGGGCCAGCCATCTGCTGAGTTCAACAGTCATCACTGTTGAGTTCAGTGATAGGGAGGTTGTGAGAAGGAAGCTTGGTGCATGGTAGAAGACTATGAAATTGGGGGCAGCCTGAAGGTGCTGGGATCTTGCCTTTCTGGCTCACAAATCCCAAAGTTTCAAAAGTATTTCCATTTTTCAGAGCACACACAGACTGGCAGCCACACGTCGCGAGCAAGCTGAGGAGTCAGGAAATGAACTTCTCCATGAAACAAAAATCAAACTGACTCATTTGTTTTCAAGGTTCTCTTCCCTGGCAAAATGAAAGACATAATCATACAGGGAAAATAGGAAGATAAATTGGGTGTTATTTCAAGTATTGCTGGCTCACATAATTTTATTGTGATGTTTGCAAGAATGAGTGTTTGTTTAAAGCTTCAGATTCAGACGGATTCTTGTGACTCTGAGCTTTTAGTACGGAAAAGAACATTTTATGCTTCTAATCATGGAAAACAGCTTGAAAACCTTGGTCTGAGATTGACCTCAGAAGTTCAGCAACCAGAAAGTGAGTAAGGAGAGCTCAGAGGGAACGCTCCTCTCATACAGACCAGGAGGTCTTGCCTTTGAACGCCTCTGCCCGCAGTGCAGTACAGATAATGAGCCAAACGTGTTGGGTCTCAATGTCTGGAGACCTCAAGTTGTTGGATATAGGGGCTGACCCTAACAGAACTGGTTTCCTGGGAAACTCATTTGTCTGCAGCATCTCTGCAGGTTGAGCATACTAGGAAGTGAGGAACAGGATGCACAGGAAGATGTTCAGGGAGCTGACAGACCCTGTGACCACCAGCTTTCTGATTTTTTTTCTGCCCTGGTGCTGTTGCCAAATGAATGGGGTGAGTTGAATACAGCTCTTGCTCCTCCTCTGAACAGCTGTCACAGCATCTCTGAGTGAAACAAACCTCTGTTGGCCCCTTTCCTGTTTTGAGCAAGAGTAATTCTTCTGTACATTTAAACAGTTGAACCCACAGAAGATTGAATTCTGGGGACAGATCAGGTGATCTGTGTGACTTGGACCAACGTAGGAGATGTGGGTCCAACACAAAAATCTTTCCATGCTATTGAAAATCAAATACCTGGACTCACAATGGCTTTGGGGAAAAGGAGTGAAGGGAAGACAGGATCAGTTTGGTACAGGTAAGGTAAGGTTGGCTCAGGCTCTCTCACATCTCCATCCCTCTCCCAGTAGATGGGTTCACATCAAAAGAGGACTCTTGCATTACATACATAGCTTTGTAATCAGCCAAGGTGGATGAAACTTGAAATGACAGCTGATGTGCCTTGCAGACCTGTGCCCCCTCTTCACTATTAACATTTAAATCCCTTTCAGAAGCATGGCCATTATTTGTGCCATTGCATTGGTGTGAAAGAGCCAGCACAGACAATGTGGAGCATTCCTGGGGGCAGAAAGCAGAGGTCTGGCCCAAAAGAACCTCTGCCTGTGCTTCGGTGTCTTTCTCATCAACACTGTCCAGGCAGAGGTGGGTTCAGCTTGTTGGGTGCAGGTGCTGCTTGTGGGAGAAAGTCTGCTTCAGTGAAGAAGAGACCAAGGTCTCTGTGAATGAAGAGGATAAAAGGTTGTAGCTTGTCCCTGTCCTCCTCTTATCTCCTCCCCTGTAACCCAGTCAGCTTGTTCAATGGCTTCTCTGGCCATTGTCCTGCCTTATCTTGCCTATGATACATTTCTGAGGAAGGTGGCTGTGATGTGTCACTCATGCCTTTGAAACCATAAATTATTTCAGAAAAGAATAGTTGTAGAGTAGCAAAGAACACCAACTGGGGCTATAAGAAATAATCCTACAGGGCTTCCATTCCTTTCCAGCTCCTGTTCTGTCTAGACAAAAGGGAGAAACATTCAAAAGGAACAAGGAGATATTCAGCAGGTAGAATAAAAAAATTCACTGCTATGTCCATGCTCCCTGGCTGGTTTTGGCCAACCAATTAATGTTACACAGGTGCATCCCGCTCTGTCTTGACTCTAAGCCTCTAACAAAGAATGCCCCCAGCCCTGTAATGATTCAGTCCCAGCTGATAATCACCTTCCCTCTCCTTTCAGTACGTAAAAACTGAACTCGACTGACTTTTGCTCCAAACTCTGAGACTCGGTGCTTTCTCCCCTTGCAAGATGAGAGATGCCAGTTAGAGAAGGTGCTGCAGATCTGATGGCTGCTGCAGGCAGCCTCGTGGCCAGGTCTGTGCTGGGGCTGGAGCTATTTCCAGTGATGCCGATGAGCCCCGTGGACATGTGGGGTATGTCAGCTGTGGCTGCACGGGCAGGGCAGGAGCCTGTGGGGCTGGAGGAGCCGGTGGAAGCAGCGAGGGATGGGCAGCAGGAGGGGAGGGTGCCAGGCAGGGATGGGGAGTCCGAGGACTGGGCTGCGGGGCAGTGCAGCCCCAGCAGAGCCCCTGGTCCTGCCAGCCTGGCTGCCTGGGACAGCAAACTCGCCCTGAGCGCGGCTCGGGGACAGGGATTTCCCGGCCTGTCGCCACCAGAGGCCGGCCCGCCCAGCTGCTGAGCCCTGCCCGTGGGAGCGCTGGGAACGGAGGGGAGAGGGGGGGGGAAAGCCCTGGAGTCTTTTTTTTGGTTGTTGTTTGTTTTTAAACTTTCTCCTGTGAGTGGACTGAGCAGATGTGGCAGCAAACCCGAGCCCTCAGGGTCATGTGTCCCTGCACACACACAGAGAAACTGAGGCACAAGGAGCTGAATGGAAGTGGCTGATGGCAGGTCAGAGCTGCAGCTCGGGGAAAGGGGACATGAGCACAGGCAGAGCTCTGGCTGCTGCCACATGGGGGACTTACAGATGTGACATCCACACACCTGCAAAGGGAGCTTGGAGGGACCTTATTCTGGATACAACTGGGCAGACCTTCTGGCTGGCAAAGGGCCTCTAAGATCACTGAGTCCACCACCAAATGCTGGGTACCAAACCTTCCTGTTTGTTCCTGTCCTATAATGGTGCCCGTGGGTCCCAGCTCTGCTTGCTAAACCTGCTTTTCATGGTGAGACTGTGAGCTTGGCTCATGGGCCAGATTTAGCTTCATTGGACTTGGCACCTTTCTTCAGTGTCCCAGCCAGCCCCAGCAGGAGCTGTTTGCAGGCAAGGACCCATGTGCCCCCACTTCTTCAGCAGGGGCAGCAGGCATGGCAGAGCTGGGGGTGGTACCCAGGGCAGGTTTGGTGCTGCTTGTGAGTGAGAGCCTCCATTTCTCCTGCTTTTCCTTTGATCCCACTCACTGCTGCTCTTCCCTTTTCTCCTTGCCCTACAGAGATGGTCATAAATCTCCACTCCTGCCTTTCTGCTAACAGGCTGCTTTGTCCAGAGCAAGCAGGATCCTTGGGTGATGTAAATTGGTGTAGCTGCCCTGTGATTTGGGTCCTGGCACTGAATGAACCCAGGTGAGGATCTGCTCCATAATCTCCATTTCATTGTTATCAAAGCCCAAGCATTGCTTCTACTGCCTGAAAATCACTGTCTTCTATCATACTTGGTCTTTTGCAGACCGATGTGTTGACAAAGACATCTTTGTTTATCTTCTCCATGCATCCCTTGCAGCCGGATGCTTCTCTGACCCTCACGTTTTCAATAATCTTTTCCCTTCTTCCCTCCAGCACCACAAAGCCTCTTATTCATTGCAGAGATAAGTATTTACGTATGTGTTGGTAAGGAAAACTTAATCAATAATGCTCAGGAATAGCATGTCTTTGTGTTTTATATCGACCAAATCTCCCCCCTCCCTTTTGTTGGTTGTTTTATTTATTTTTTTGGGGGAGGTGTTTCTGCTTGGTGGGGCTTTTTATTTCCCCCCCCTCCTCCCCCGGCAGGATTCACATTCTGCTCAGGCTTTTTGTTTCAAAGTTCAATTGCCAGGGAGAGAAAGCCAACTCCAAGCTAAAACTGTCATTCTGGAGAGACTTATCAGACCCCTCTGCTCACACTGTGCCCATCCTGTGAGGCCACCAAGGAGGGGCAGCCTGTCCTGTTGCCCCCAGCCTCTACCTGAGGGATGGGACAGTCTTTCCCTGCAAATTCAGGATCACAGCTCCTGAGCACTGACTGCACCACTGGGAAGCAGCTCCCCACTTCTGCAAGTTTCAGAACTGACCAGTCTCATGCAGCTGCAAAATCCTTTTGCACAGGTTGTTTGTTGTTTTTTTTTAACCTTAAATGCTTTTTAAAAACAAGGAGCAGATTGTGTCTTCTGTTCCAGTGCCGGGGGTCTCACAAGAGACCTTCTCTTTGCAAGGGCAGGGTGCTGTGGGCACCAAGGCCTGTTGGCTGCTCAAGGTGAGCTGCAGTGAGCTGGGACACCCCAGAGCCTGTGCTGGGATGCTCCAGCTCCTGCAGCAACCCTGGGGCTGGCAGGGGGGGACCCTCTGCTCCCTCTGCCACCCTCTCTCCAGTGCAGTGCCTCTGCCAGATGAGTGTCAAACAACCCACACTGTGCCAGAACATTGAAAATTTGGGCCAATCCTTACCCACTGCTTCAGGTCAGTGCTTTCACACCTGCATTAACATATTCCAAGTGAGGGGGGCATCAGCATCCCTTGGGATCCTGCTCTGCACATCTCTGGACACAGGTGAGGCACTTTCCCAGAGCCCCCAGAGTAAGTGTGACTGTTACATGTGCAGTCTGGCCTGTGCCTGTGCTAGTGAGAGGGAAGCTTGTACACCAGGGCAATGGGTGTGTGTTTGTGTGGAGCAGCTACAGGAAAATAATGGATCATGAAATTATCCAAGGAATGCAAAAAACCCAACTAACTGCTAGAGCAAACTGCACTGCATCCACAGCCCTGCTGCCCTCACAGCCAGCTTAGTGCAGTGGCAAGGAAGATATAGTAGTCTTAGGTTGAAGATAGCAGGGGCTGGCAGAGGGCTCTTTTCAGGTTACCCAGTGTCACTCTAAGCTGGGAACAGCAAGGAAAAGTTATGGAATTAAAAATCAAATAAGGTAAGGCTTTGGAAATTTCTAGCCTGGCTTTCAGGGGAGAATAGGATACTCATCAACAGCCTCATAATATTGGGTGCACTGGTCCAGAAAGCTTCATCCCAAGGGATTCCCAACTGTGTTCCCAACCTATGTAATGCAGCAATTCCTTCCTGTTTTTCCAGAGCTCCACTTCTGGCAGGGGGAGCACACACAGGGGCAAAATGTGCTTGAAAACTCAGGCTGCAGGAAGAAACTGAGAGACATGGTGCAGCTACTGAGAGAATTCAACAGTGGAGCAGCTTCCCCGGGTGAGAGGGGAGGAGGTTGCTCAAGGCCCTGAAGAGGCACAGAGAGAGCTGCAGCAGTTTGTCATCACCGACCTGCTCTAAGCAATTCTGCTTTCTACATTCCTGCCACGGCAGTGTCTGAGATGAGAAATGAAACAATCTGCAGGAACTAGAGATGTTTGGGAAATGTATTATTATTTTTTTCCCCCATCAAAAAATGCCTAGTGAAAACATAGGGTTCTGTTGAAGCAAGGAAAAACCTCTCTGATTTTGTATTTATTTTTGTCTATTCAAAGTCTGAAGTTCAGAGCTTCAGGTTTCTGGGGTGTCTGTTGGAAGTAGTGCATTTCTCAACTCACAGACAGGAACTTACTGTGGAAATGCAAGTGTCAATTTGATCAGAAAGCTTTGTCATTTCTGTGCCACTCCAGGAGCAGAGCATGACCAGTCTGATTCCTCACTGAAGAAGCACTTGGAGATCATGAATCCACCCTGCTGCAAGATCTGCCTGTGATGGTGGCCTGCTATGGCTCAACATCTGCTTTCTCCCCAGGTTTTGCAACCCCCAGAACAGACAGGGACTGAGTCCAGGGCTCAGCATTGCCCTCCAGCCTGGCTGCAATGGAGAGGCCCGGTCTACAGGGACATCAGAGTCCATCTGCTTAGGGGCTTCTTAATCCTGATAGAAGTAACCGCAGAGGGAATTTTGACTGATACAAGAGAGCTGAGAGATCAAGAGGAATCTCTGAGGCTGTTTTGTGCTGCTTGAACCCACGTGGTAATTCAATTTCTCCAGCACAATGTTAGTTTGAAGGGTCTGAAATGTGTTTGCTGAGTTAATTTGCTTGCAAACGAAATAATTGAAACCAATGCTGCAGCTTAAGTGCTACAGGAGAGGATGTAAGCACATGTGAAAGGACAAACACCCCCCCACCAAGTAAATGATGGTGACCATGTGCTCTGCTAAATACAGCTCTGGCTGGGACGTGGGAAGGGGAAAACACGTAAATAAGAAAGAGGTGGAATTGCCTGATGCAGTTGCTTTGAGTCATGCACAAAGGCAACTGCAGGAGGTGGACAGGCACCCATCACATGTGGGTTTTCCTCCACACCTTCTCGATTTTCTTTTGCAAAATGTTTTGCAGAAAGTACCAAAAGAAATCCACAGTAAGTGAAGCTGTGCTGGAGGTCTGAGGTCCTGCAGCAGGATGAAGCTCTCCCAGAGCTCTTCTGACTGAGGTCCTCTCCTCTCACCCAGCCAGGAGGACCAGCCCATTTCTGCAGTGCTAGTCCCCTGTGCCTGCAGGAGAACCGGCCCAAAGTCCCCCGGACACAAAGGGATGTCCTTGGCCAGTGCATCCACCCTGTCCACATCCCAGTCGAAGCCTGGTGGCCCCAGCTGATTGGTCTCAGGGCAGTGATGTCTCCCAGCTATCTGCTGTGTCACTCGGGTGCAGATGAGCTCCTTTCCCCTTGTGAATCTGCCTCAGATTCACCCTCCTGAATTCGAACAAGCAGTGGGTCCTGCTGTGTCCCCACCCTGGAAGCAGCTTGGAGCAATGCTGGTTACAGCAGCCTGGCTCTGCTCTGCTGAGCACAGAGCCCTGCTCTCTGCTCATGAAAAGAAAGTTGTATTAGAAAGGCCTTTTACCCAGATACTTAATTAAAATAATATTGAAACAAGCAAGACACACTGTGTGCTGAGCGCACGGTCACAGCTTCCCACAGCTCATTTGCAAGAGTGCTCAATAATGGCTGTGGGTAATTATTTTTTAATCAGCCAGTGTAAAGAACGATTGGCGTGTTAACAAATGGTACTTATTTTCTCTTGCTCCAACAGGGCGAGATCCCAGACAATGTGATGCCAGCCAGTGAGTATCCCCTGGCACAGCAAAATCCTTCAGCTCTCTGTGGCTGGATCTTCTGCTCAGAGATGTGACATCAGGGATAGCTGGGCAAGGTCAGGAGCAGGTGTGAGCTTGTCTAAAATGGATTGGATGGGGCCTTGAGGAACCTAGTCTAGTGGAAGGTGTCCCAACCCATGTGGAGAGGTTGGAACTAGGTGATTTTTAAGGTCTCTTCCAACCCAAACTATTCTGTGGTTCTATGAAAAGCACTAGGATGCTTGGGAATGAGGCTGTTTGTGCAAAGACAGATGGAGGAGAGCTGGACAGACGTGCCTTTACAGCTACTGGGATCTTATCCATCCTCCTGTGTTAGCCAGGGGATGTCAGGACAGTTTTGGGTATACTGGTTTACATCTCACTGCAACTAACACTTCCATCTGGGAGACCTGGACCAGTTTGCTCGTTAATTAGCTGAGATGTCACTTCAAGGGCAAGATCAACATTGCTGGCTGGTGGTGAGCCTTGTGAGCATTTAGTCCCTCCTAATTGCCTGCTGTCCCACTCACTGGAAGCCCACGGTGGCTCAAAAGCAGGGCAGCCCTGAACTAGTGCAATTAGACAGTTTTCAAAGCCAAATGTTTATGCAATTTTTTTTTTTTATTTTTTTTTTCCTTCCAAACAGAAGAGACATCAAGAGGGCACGGGAACTTTTCTCCAAGGTTTCTGCTTTTCTTCCTCTGCCTGCCCCTGAGGACAAGCCTGGTTGAGCCCTGAAGGATGCACCCACTCAATTCTGATGTTTTCTCCCCCAGTTTATCAGCCCTGCTTTGACTCTCAGAGGGCCTTGTGTTCCTGACAGTGCTCTGGTTACTTTGAGCATTAATAATTCTGCTTGTTCTAAAACCACACTCTGGGTGCCATGAAAATTAATGAGGGAGTCTATGGAAATCAATTTCCTGCTGTAAAATCTCTCTGGAAAGCTGGGTGCTGTGGGCCTTCAGGGGTTATTTTAGGCAGGTAGCATTATCTTTGGGAAAAGGATGTACTGTCTTGGGTTTCTCCTGTGGAAAGATGCTCCCCGTTTACCTGCTGTACATTTTCTGCTTCCTTTACACAGGAAGGGAGCAGGGTTTGAGAGTTGGAGCCTTGCTCCAGCTCTTTGCTCTCTGGACTTTGCTGAGATCCAGGAGTGTCTCTGTCTTTCCAGGGTGAAGCCATGCTGTTTCTCCCAGCCTTTCTGCATGAATACATTTCCTTCTTCTCATCTTACAGGAATCAGCACCCCAGATTTTCAGTTTCTTCTCCCCTTAGGAGACACAGCAGTGTCCCAGCAGGTCAGGAGGAACAGGGTTCCAGCCAGAACCCCCTGAGATTGCTGAGCAAGAAATTGCCTTTCTGTAGCTCAGTGGCCAATGCATTCCTGAAATCTTAGCCCCAGAGGCTGGAGAAAGTACAAATATGCTTCCTGACTTGTAGAGTTTGTTGTCATCACCCCAAGGGCAGCTCTGAAGTCTTCCAGATAAGATCTTGGCTTCCCAGCAGCTGGTTTCATGTGGCCTTTGTGTTCCCGTGAGACTGTGTGGGCTCATCTTCATCACTTCTTTCCATCTGGTTGATTTATTTAATTAAGTTACAAAACTACAACTGACACTTTCCTCCCACAATGAAGTTGTTTTTTGGGGTGCAAAAAAATTACTTGTCATACCACCCAAGCGCAGTACCTATAATTTTCTCATCCCTGCAGATGTGTTTGGTGCTTCTGGAATTTCAATATTCACATTGGCACAGACAGTTTTCCACCAGCCTCTGTCTCCGACATCTTCATTGCAGAATGTGGGGAATAGAAATTTCCCATCCTTTTAGTGCATATTTAATTTATTTTCACTTATGATGATGCTAATTATTCTGTCTGGTTGCTCAGGTGCAGCAAGTTCTTGTGTTTGTCCTTCCCAGAAAAGTCTCCAACACAACAAACCCAAGTGGGTTTGGGTGGGGCAGGGTCACAGCAGGGAGCTGGCTAAGGGGATGCTGAGCTGCAGCTGATCCCACTGGGGCTGATTTATGGGTCCCCATTTGGAGCCATCAAGCCTTGAGATGGATTTGAGTCTGGCTCCACCAGCCGGCAGATGATCTGTCTGTCCTCTTCCCTCCATGAGTTGCCACCCCTAGAATGAGATGCAGTCTGTTTCCCACCCCTTTCCTTCCCTCTGAGTCAGTGCATTGCACAGTTGTGCCCTCATCTTCGAGGTGCCTAAGGGTCAGCCTTTTCAGGGAGATTTTCCCTTCCTGCTTTTTAAGAGCAATTTGATTAAAACAGTTCTCTAAACAGTGCCCTTGCCCAAGCCCAGGGGTTCCAGCCAGAGCTCCTCTTCTTAAAAGTGGATTTTCTCTCCTGCTCTGTGTATGAAAACCCTTTCCCCCACTGGAGCTGTTCAGGGTGAGAACATTTTGCTATATTAACACAGGCATGTTTGTTTGGGAATTGGAAAAAGAGATTTCTAAGTGGATTTGATCCCTGGAAACAATTCTGTGGTTCTGGCTGTATGGAGTTTATTTGGTGTGGAGGTGAGATGGCTTTGCTGGGGAAGCAACCCATGAGGACTCTGCTCAGCTGGCTCTGAGGAGATGCTCAGGGAAGTACAGTACTAACAGCTGCTGCATCCCTGGTCCCAGCCATACAAGCTCCATCCAAACTGTTTGGAAAGGTATCCAGGCTTCTTCCTCCCAGAAATAAACACTTAGGTGTCCCTTAGTAAATCTACACTTCAGGGAAAGGTCCAAAGCTGAGTCTTGACCTGCGCCAGGCTGGGTGTGCAGACAGAGACACGCTGAGGGATGCTGTGTGCTCACCTGGCTCACGGGGTGCTTGCTAATGGGGAGGTTCCCTGGCAGCTTATTAAGATTTTTCTAGGACAGCCATTGAAGACACAGACCAAGGAGAACCACACACACCTGGGCACATGCAGGACACATGCAGAAAAATCCCATCTTGCCTTAAAGATCACCCACTGATGGGCAGAGTCAGCCCCTGCTCCCCAGCCAGCACTCAAGCTCTCAGCAACATCTAATCTCCTCCTGTTGTTAGTGAGGATTATTGTAAATAACCACGACTTGAATGAAGGTGACTTCAGCCAGGCAGTTAAATTCTCTTTGTTTGCCCATGGTTTAAAGCCTCCCAACCTTGTCTGTGTCAAAAAGTGTAACAGTTCTGCCTTTCCCTGCTGCCCTCTGCTTCTCTGTGAGGAGGTTTTCAGCTGGGGGGAACAAAATGCCTTGTTTGAAGTAAAAAAAGGATAACATTGAAATAACTGCTGTCAGAGGGAGATACATTTTTCAAACATGTCCTCTGCTCAGCATGAGGCAGTGACTGCCTGTATTTCAGAGCATTATGGTACATTAGCCTCCACATGCAGTGTTGGTTGCTTTGTTTATTATTTTAATTTCCAAGTCCCTAGCAGGGGTAGATGGTGCTGAGGTGACAGCATGGGAGGAATGAAATCTTTCCCTCACTGTGCTGAGGGGACAGCATCACTCCCCAGGCAACCAGCTCAGCAGGGATGGCAGGGAGTAAGGCACTGACACCCTGGCAGCAAACTTGGCAATTCCTCCTCTTTTCCTGAAAAACCGATGAACTGGAGCCTTCAGACTTTGTACAGACACCCAGGAGTCCTAGCAGTAGGGTCTTTCATAGGATATTGTCCCAGCTACTTCACCCTATCTACTCCAGAAGAAGAGCTGTCTCATTAACTGGGTGGTAAGGTCAGTGTCTGGCTGTGGAGAATGACCTGGGTGAGCTAAAAAGGAGGATTTTTTCCAATTTACAGGACCAGCCCCCTCTCCCCAAGACCTCTGTGCTCCCCAAGTGAAAACAAATGTAGGATAATGTGACTTCCAGTCAAGCCCCATCTTCCATTAGATCCTGTGCAGATAGGTTTGTCTGTGTTTTGTTTTAATGTCTCCAGAAAATAAGGGCAATTTTTGAAGAAAAATAAATTTACCTTGTAACATGGGGAAAAAAAGAGAAAATGTTTTGAGATTCTCTCTAAACACTCTTCTTTCTCCTCCACCAAGCCTCCTTACTGCATTTGGCTTGAATTCTCAAATAGCCCCAGCCCTCCTGAAAGTCTGCTTTTCAGCAAAAACACCCTACACCCCTCTCTATTCACCCAAAACCATTGCCCAGCTCCACTCAGGAGACTGCCCACGGGCTGCTCTCTGGATGCTCCAGGGTGCCAGGACCTCACAGGGCTGCTGGCTTCCCTGTCACTGAGTGAATTAAGCTGATTGTGATTCTGCCTCTGCCCTTACCCCTGGGCTGTGCTAAGTGTGAACTGCTGTGTCTGTCCCCTTCCATTGCTTGGAAGACCCCAGAAGATGAGAAACTTGAGAGATATCTTGCTCCTCAGAGGAGCTATTTGCAAATATTAACATAAAGCTTATTTGTATGCATTCAAGGACAAGACCGGTTAAGCTGAGTTCCTTTAATCTGATGTGTGATTAGGAGCATTTCCCAAGGCCCAGTGAGCTCAGGGGGGAGCATGCAGTGCCAGATGGGGGGTGGATAGAGCTGAAATGTTGGATCCATTAATGGTACTTTTGACATTCCACCCTGGTTTTGGTGTCAGCACAGATTTGCAAGGGAATGCAGCAAGTGAGTAGCAGAGATGCTGGGAAAGCAGGTCTGTTTGCCTTTGCAAACGTGGAAAGGAAGTATCAATCAAAATAAACTAATCCAAAGAGCTGTAGAAATGGACTTGATTTCTGATATCCAAATGAAACTGGAAGAAAAAATTTCTCTTTGAAGGCAAATGGTTTGGCAGAAAAGGGCCAAGCAGCTCTCACACCTGGGTAAACAGCTGCTGGTGTGATACCCACTGCCTGTGCCAAGTGACCAGTGATCGTGGCAAGCTGCTTTGGCCATCCCTCATGAACACCAGGTGCCCAGGACACAGCTGTGCTCACTCAGCCAGACCCCCTGGACAGAGCATCCTCTGGAAACACCTCTCTCCCCACTGATTGCAGCAAGGACAGGGCAGCTTGCACAAGCAACAAGTCTAATTCCCAGGCAGTCAAATTTTGGGGAGCAGAGTCTCTCCCTGTATTCAGTACCTTAATATAGCCCAAGGGAATTGCTGGGAAAGGGATCTGGGGATCCAAATGTGAAAGGGGCAAGATCTACTTGGCTGCAGAGGGCTGAGAGGTGCCCGTGTGCCAGTGCTGCCCAGTAGCAACCACTGCAGGCGAGGAGGCAAAGAACAGGAGCAAGATGGCTGTTGTGAATAAGAAGAACATGGAGAAAAGCTGGCTAACAAAGAGTGCTGTTCATCTCATTTGCTGCCTGCTCCCATCAGCTTGGAGTGGGGAAAGCAACTGCTCAATCCCACTCGGTAAGAAAAGCTTGCTCTGAATATTACTGTCAGCTCTTCCAAAAGAGCCTGATGCTAAATATAAATCACAGTCAGAGGGGGATGAAACAACACGTGTATGTGTCCTTACCGTGGTATTGTTACACAGCCCAAAGCTGGGACTTTGGAGCCAAATACTTCCAAGTTTAAACACAAAACTTCTAGTTTAGACACAAAACTTCTGGTCTAACCTCCAGGTACTGCTTCTGGATCAAGCCAGCATTTCAAACCTGAAAGGAATGGTTTTGCATAGTTTTTATTTTGGTAGGACTGAAATTTGGGAATATGAAATGGAATCACATGGACTCACCAGACAGCTGAAACTCAAAAATAAAATCTGTGTTTCTATGGGGAAGGGGAGAATTTTTAGCAAAAATATTAAGGTTTGCAAATCTCAAGACTCTGTTTCGCTTTCTTTATAAAGCCACATAATTGCAGAGAAGATCTGGAGGAGCTGCAGCCACTTTAGATGAATGATTTGTAAGTAGAAACTAGTCTGAATTTCACTTTTTGGAACTGATGGTGAAGGGGCAGGTTTTGCTGGTTTCTAATGCAGTGTTTTCTAGGTATGTTGCATAACTTTTTTTCTTCCAAATCTCAAGTGGCCCATAATGAGCAGTTATAAAAGGCTAATCTTATTAAAAGGAAAATCTCCTCATTCATTTAATTCTTAAATCTCTTTCTGTTTGGAGGGGAATATTTAAATGGGCTTCCTCCCATTATAAAGTTACCTCATGGTCTGTTCTTCATCACAGTTAAGTCAGAACAGGGGCATGAGGTGCTTTTACTTTAATCTGTTTTTAATCTGATTTTCTTTATATGAAGTTGGATGATTTCTGGTGCAGAGTCCTAGAAGCCAGGGAGATGATGAGTAGCAAGAGGTAATTTATTCTGCTCTATAGTCCCAACACGGATCCTAAAGCTTCATTAGTGATCATTGCAGTCATAAAGAAACACATTAATTCTACCCATTGGCCAATAAATGCTTTATGGTACTTAACAGGACTCTTTTTAAAGATGAGAGGGATGAGAGCCCTGACAAGGGTTGTCAGCAGGGAGAAATGCTGTCTGCACATCACAGGGGGGTCTGGAGAGAGGGACCTGGGGTGGCATTTTGGCATCCCCCAGAAGCCATGGCTGGGAATGGGGAAGTTGGGAAGTAATGGAATGGAGAGCAACACCTTGACTGTGCACAGGAGGTGGTTGCTGACTGCACGCTTCGTTATCTGGGCTGTGCACTCCATCAGCTGCCAGCCTGCATGTCTGGATAGTGCTGCATTGTCTGGCCCAGGTTCGTCATCAGGCCTTTCTTCTGCTCCCCTCCAGTCCCTTATCAGCTGTCCCCGTGCCTGCTTCCCTGCGGGTGATTTTGGGAGACAAGGCTGTGCCTCCACAGCCGCCCCCTCCTCTGCCCAGGGAAGGACTTGGCCTCCCTGGCTGCTCAGCGGGGGAAGGCAGAGCTCAACAGGACAAAAATCAATCCTAATAATGAAGTAACAAATTGCTCCAGGAGAAGGAGAGTACTTGGAATTACTTTTAATTCAGAAGTCAGCCTGAGATAAGATGCCAGCCCAAATGCCAACATGCTAATGTGGCTCCTTCAGCAGTGTGCACTGCCAGTATCTCTACCCTGCTTGTTCCACATCTATGACAACCTGTCTCTCCTCAGCACCAGAGATACATATTTTGCTTAGAAATTAGGGTAAATCATGCCAATGTTTCAACCTGAATGATTAAAAAAAGCCCAATGTCCTTATGACATCCTCTTCTCTCTTTCCATCACCCCCATCCCTCTGAGCTTTGTGACCATCACATTGTCTTTGGAGGTGACTCAACATCTTAGGGTTTGGCCCCTGCCTTCCATTCTGTCTACTCTCTAACTGTCCAAAGGGACATTTCCAGAGTTTGACCTGGAGGAAAATATTTTACTAAGGAGAGGAAAAAAAGAATTTTAGTCTGACAGTTCCCTGCACTGTCACCCACAACTTCTCCTTCCTCTGTATCATTTAGTGTCTTTGGCTATTCTTCCTTGCTACAGAGAGAGACAGCCTGTGGATGCTCTGCCCTCATCCCCACAGGAAGAGAGGAGAGAGACAGGGGCCAGTTTCAATCATTATCTTGTCTAAAAGCACTTGCAGACAGTCAATCCTGCTTCTCAACAAATGAAATATTTCCTCCCCAGTTTATCTCCCTGGACTCCAGCAGCCCAGATTTCTAATTGACAGCAACCTCTTCTCTCAGCAGAGCAATCTTTTTTCATTCATGGATTGTTCTCCTTAAATTTGGTCATGGCAGAAGTGGAAATCCATTTTTACAGCTCTTGCTTTTTCTACAAGAAAATCCTTTCCTGTTGCTGAAATGAGTCCCATTTTTATACCTACAGATAGATCTCTTCCTCTCTTTGGGCTTGATTAATTTAAACTTAAGTTCAGGTGAGTAGTTCTTGATTGCAGGACAAGGCTGGCTATGGAGTTTAGTTTTCTAGGAATCATCATGTATCATATGCACAACATGAAAAGAGGAAATATTGTGAAACAGTGTATTCTTATGAGGAGATCCTCCAGTGATGTTTTCATTTTGGTATCAATGGGGAGCCATTATTATTGAAAGAGTAACCTTAATCAACAAATAATTGTGGTAAGATATACCTTTTCTTTCTGCAGGTTAACTCCCTGGTCCAAAATGGTGACTTTAGTTGCAGAAAACAACTTTGGAAAATGGTTTTATTTCTTTTCCTCTGAAAATGCTGACTTTCTTGAAAAAAACAAACACTAACCAAACACACATAAAGAAATTCTGTTGATAAGTGCAGAAAACATTTCAAGTGAAAATTACCCAATACCATAAAAGCTCTGACCAAACCTGCAAATGTCACTTCCAATTTGGAATGGAAAGAGAGGAATATTGTATTTGAGAGGAATATTCTAACTTCCTAGAAGAGTCTAACAGCACTTGTTGAAGCTGCCTGATTCTCAGCAAAGCATTCCAAAACTGCTGGGAAACTTCTGTGGTGCTCAGAAAAGCCAAAGCCCCCCCATGCTTGCCCAGGCTGACTCCCACTGGTACAGACAGAAGTGAAAGGACCCTGAGGGAAACATTCTCCAGCTCTCCAAATCAAGACAGGAGCATTGACCAGACTAACTAACCTATTCCTAGAACATTTAGGGATGGAGGGAGGGATGGGTGGGCAGGTGGACTGATGGACAGACAGACAGATGGATGGGTAGATGGATGCTCAGTCTCCACAATTAGTAACTCTTCCCAGCCTGGCCAGTGATGTTCCAGTTGTACATCGGCACAGCAGCTGTAAGGCAGCTCCTAATTTTTGGTCATCAGGAATGCTCAGCAACCAAGAGGAAATCAAGGGTGGCCTTGCCCTGAGATCAGAACATGGGTTAAACCCCAGCCCAATAGTCTCCAGCAGGATAAGGGCTACATTTAAGATGAAACCTTTGCTCCTCTCCAGCTCAGGACCCCAAGGACCAGAGGTAAGCCTGTGAGAATGTAGGAGATATGTTGGTGAGACCATGTCAGAGCAGCCTGACCAGGATGGCAGAGCTAATCCTGCCCATCTGTTCTCCCTAATGCTGAGGCTGCGGGACCAGCTGGGGCTGCTGCTTACACTCCTTTCTTCTGAGAGTAAGAGTGCTCACAAAGATGTCTATTTTTTCCAAGTACACAGCCTTCTGCCTGCTATTTTTGCTGTGCTGTCTGATCTGCTCTTGTGGCATGACGATATTCCTGTTTTTCCCTTTACAGCATCTTCCCTGTCAGGATGCACTGAGCCTTGCAAATGTCCACAGCCACACGCTTGCCTTTTCCAGAGAGAAACCGAGGCAGGAGGAAGAGCTGTTGCTACCAACAGTTACTCAGGGAAAGCAGGAGGCTTCAGGAGCTTAGCTCTGGCTTCAGTGCTTTAGCAGCAAGTCTGTCCTTCCCCTCTGAACTGGGCCACTTGAAGTTGCCTCCCTGGCTTATTCTGTACAGGATTTTCGTCAGACGTGCAAAGTAAATTAGCACCGTATTCACAGCCATAATCACCTACCAATGATCTCATACATGTGGCACAAAGGGAAAGGATCTGCATGGGATTCTATTCTGCAAGTATAATCGGCCCATAGCCTCCTTGTTAATTAGCTCCTCTCAAGCATCCAATCTGTGGCAATTATAGCAATCAAAAATGCATTCAGCCCCCCCCCCGCCCCTCCTGCTCCCCATCAGCACCTGACAAGCCAGCAGGCACATTATCCCAGCCCATGGCAAAGCACACGCTGGTAGGACACAAACCTCCCTGCTGCCTGACTCGGGATTCATCACCCACAATAGCAGCCCCAGCACAAGACCTTGCATACCAGGGATTATTAAAAAAAAAAGGAAGAAAAGGAGACAGAAAGAGACAGATTTCAATTTTCTCCCATAGTTTCAGGAGCCCATAGAAAATGGAGTGAAAGGCACTATTTAGCCCCTTGGGCTCAATTGGCATCATCATCTTCTTCCTTTTTTGCTGATGCCAATAGAAAAGTGAATCTCTCTTCTTTTTGGTGTTGTCTGACTGAAAGCACCACTCCCCACGTGGTGCTGAGAGGGCCAGGTGGGCTGAATGCCTGGGGATTGCTGCATTGTGCTGTGCTCCTCACCCTCTGAGGAGCACTTTGTGAGAGCAGCAGTGAGATTCCACTGGGGGTTTGGGAAGCCCTGAGTGGAGCCCTGCTACAAAGATCTGCCAGTGAAATGCAGCTCCCTCCTCCTCCTGCTGCTGCTGTTTCCCCAGGATTCGTATTCCAAGATCCTGGCAGTGTGTGTGCAAAAGCAGCTGCTGGTGGGGATTCCGGTTTGAAGACAGCCCTAGGGGTACCCCTCACTCCCCCTGGAATCAAGAGCAACAGATTTCTTTGGGAAAACCCTCTGACTTGCATTATCATCAGTAAAGCTAGAAGGAAATTTGCTCCTTAGCTTCCTGAATGGATTTGCTGCCCAAGTCTGCTGATAAAACAGCATCCCAAGGCTGTGTAAGGGATGCTCTAGACTTGACATCCATCCTGTCTTCCTTGGGTCCTGGGCTGGACCTTGCTGGGAAAGCAGTGGTATGAGGTGCTGTTCCACCTTCTCATGCATCTGGCTGCAGACCCACTCCATGGGTACTTGGCATCTCCTGCCTGCTATTGCTGCCCCTCTCTCATACTGGTACAGGTGTTTGGGGGGCACTTCCACCAGGGAATTATCTGGATCAAGCTAAAAACCTTCTGAAAAATGAGTACATTTCTTAGTCCAGATGCTGCCACTGGCCAGCCTACAATCAGTCCCAGTAGCCATCCATGGCCACCCATTGCCATGTTGCAGCATCTGCTGTGGATGTACATGCAGGCAGGAGCTCCCAGGCCCAGCCTGGGAAGATCACAGCTTCTCTGGAGCTGACCCAGTCATGGTGACACCAGTGGGAACTGGCTTTGACACAGCTGTTGTCTGACCTTAAGATCCAGCAGGATTTCCTCCTCCCTGGCATCAACAAGACATTTTTATCTCCATCCAGTAACCACCTGCACTCTGCTGGGCATTCCTTTCTTTCACCTCTCCAATTTCCAGACCATTTCTCTCTAATAATTGGATTTGTCACAAAGCCACCCTCACTGCAGGTCCTGCTGGCCCTGAGCAGCGCCTGCAGTTCTAGCTTTGGCCATCTGCCATTGGCAATCCCATTTCCCTTTGGTTGCCCGACAAATAAAGACCCTGCACAGAATCACAGAATCATCGTGATTGGAAAAGATCTCTAAGATCATCGAGTCCAACCATCAACCCAAAAAAACCCACCATGCCCACTAGAGTATGTCCTGAAGTGCCACATCTACAAACTTTATGAATACCTCCAGGGATAGTGATAGTTTTCCAGGAATTCCATCACTCAATGGGACCCATGTGGCAGCCAAATGTCACAAAGAGAGCTTCTCAGTTATGAAATGACTTCCCAGGACAGCATGGTTACCCTGAATCTCTGATTTATCTCCATTTGTTTAGGGGTTCATGAGGGGGGTTCTTTCCTGCAAGCACAAAGTCTGTTTACTCTTCCCCCTCCTCCCACCCATTTGTGATGGGGGAGAGAATAAACTCACACCCAGGGATGAAAACTTGAAAGGATGAGGGTTGGTGGAATGAAAACTCTGCTGCCTGTATCCTCCCTGAGATGGATGCTAAGCTGGGGCCTGGGGGTGACACTGCATGGAGGTGCAGGCACCTCTGCAGAGGATGCAAGTCTATGCTGGAAATGGCTGGAGAATGGGAACTAATTAGTATATATGGAAATAATGGGAATATTAGCTGAATTAGCTAAGCTGTTATTCAGTTTCCTTTTTTCCTTCCTGCTTTCTTTCCTTCCCAAGCCAAAAAAGCTCGTTTACATTCTAATGGCTTTAATTACTTCATGAAAATGTGAGCGGATGGGGAAGCGCTGCCACCAACAACGCTTTAATGGTCAACTGAATGCAATTTGAATTAATTTGGTCGAGATGGCTATTAGTGCTAATACTCCAGGGCCTGTCTCACTCTTGTTGCTGTAAATTCCTGTGCCCCTTACAGAGCAGAGGGTTCCAGGCTCTTGCTCAGCTGCCCACCCGCCAAGGCACCTCTAGGAGAGTCAGGAGTTGCCCTGTCTCCTTATCATCTCCCTCCATCCTGAATTTGTTTCAGTTGGTGACTAGAATCCTGATTTTGGAAATGACTTGGTCTCTGAGCCTGTACCAAGCCACAGAGCCATCTTTCCTGTGCCTTTGTTCCTAGCAATTGCACTCTCTGGCATTCAGAAAGGTGTGAAGTCTGTCTGAACTGTTTCCTAGCTTGGCTTTGCATCTGTGTATATGCACGTGTGTGTCCTCTGTTGTCTACAAAGGGGATGAACTCCAGCTGCTTCTCCTCTGTGGAGAAAATCATAGGGTTCTCCCCCTCCTCAGTCTGGTCATCCAGTTTACAACATTTGTGGGGATTTAATCTACCTAGGATCTCTGTCCCTTGGAAAACTTTGGGCTGGAAATGGCCTGAGGGGTTACAGTCTTCAGGGACAGGGACTGGCAGCACTTTGGACAGCAGGTCTATACAAATAACACCTCTTAAGTAAGCCAAGGGAGAAACATCAGCTCTGGCAGCATCGTGGCAGCAGCTCCATGGCAAAGGGCTGAAACTGGTTGCTCTTTTCTGTACCTTGAGAGCCCCTTTTATCCAGCCCTAGGATGGACTTAAACCCCAGTACCAGCCACTGGTGGCTTTCTCCTCTCTCCCTCCTTCTGTGTCCTGAGAATCAGGCCACGAGTGCCACCTCACAGACAAGCCTTGAAGTCAGGAAGAAACTTGACTGGCACAGCCGTGTTGGCAGTAGGTGACATGGAGACCTGAGCAGGTGTGAATTGCCCAGGATATTGTAGCTTCTATTAGCACCTCTCATGGCCACAAGAAGCATGAGCTGTCACTGTCTTTTATTCCCTCCCCACCCCTGACACATCCCCCAGCCCTGCTCTGCTCTCAGGTTGCTCTGAGAGATGTGGGGTCTGTAGATGCCTCAGTCTGTCTTGCCCCTGATTTTCACCCACCTGCCATCACATTCAGCTTGGCCCCTGACACTGCTACAACAGCCAGCAAGGATCTGGCAGGGTGTTAATAAAGAGCCTGAAGGAGAAGGAAATTAAAATAATCTTCTGCTTCATGTCCTTTCCTCTACCCCCACTGTGCTCCCTCCTCCCTGTCTCACACACAGACTCCACTTCTCATTGCAAACGCTGTCTCCTGGGATGGATTTTCTTTGATCCACCAGCAACCAAATCCTCCCAAATGCCATCAGCTTCACTGACTTACAAATCTGTCATGCAGGGATGGGCTGAGAAGCCTGCTACGGCTTTGGATTTCACGTCCCTTTAATGAACTTCAAGTGCAAAGAGCCAGCACTGGGACCATCTGAGCCTCTGCTGGAGCCTGGTGTTACAAATCCTCCCCTACATTATCTGAAGTGGCTGCTGTCTGTTTTGTGATGGGCTGGCAGTGGGACCAGCAGCACTGAGGCTGGAGATGCTGGCGATACCTGGAGGGCTGGGATCACTCCTTTGGGAGTCTCTGCCAGGTAGCTTCAAAGTTGGGGCATCACCTTGTGTGCTCAGTTATATTTATCTTCAGGCAATACTGACCCAGACTCTTTGGCCACCTGGCCCAGCCTGTCATCTCCATCTGGCTTCCCTCTTCCCCTGCATCTGCAGTAGCCAGGCCATTAGCAGTGACTCCAGCTGCTCCACAAGCACAGATCTGTCTCACCCAGCAGCTCTGAGCTGCTGGGCTCCCTCACCTTTCGCCCTGCTCATGAAAAATTCATCTCAGCCCAAGAATATTCAGCTGAGGCATCTTTCTGCCTTGACACTGAGGTGATGGGAGAGGGCAGCAGTGGTTCTGCTAACTAGCATGGGCTCCATTGCCAGAAGAAATGTCCCAAACTTTGGCTCAGCTGTGTCCTCCTATCAGATTAAAGCTGCTGCCTCTGCCTGGACATCAGGCTGTCCTGGTGCAGCTGGGGAGGGAAGGTTGCCTCAAAGGGTTGCCCTGTTCAGCTCTAGCATCCCTAGGAAAGGATGAGCTTTCTGGAGTAGGCTGAATTGATAGAGAGTCTTCAAAGTATGGTGAATCACTGGATTAAAAAACCCAATACACTCTAGTGCTGAGGAGGGCAGTGCGTCCATACCAAGATCTTTGGGTGCACCAGTGCTCGGTGTGAGGCACCTGTTTGGGCTCTAGCCTAAACCTGAGGCTGGGAAGGTTACAGGCTGTGGGGGAAGCTGCTGTGGTTCCAGCCCTGCAACTGGATGCATTGGAATACAAAGGGCACAATCAAACATTAATATTCATCCTTGAGTGCTGGTGATGGACTGATTACAGTCTGCAAGGAAGATATCAGACTGCTCACGGCAGGGTTGGCTTTCTGAGGTATGAAAGAGATTATTGTATATCTAAAATACAGACTTTGAAAAATGTTTTCTTGGCTCCAAGAAGAAAAGCTTCTTTATTTGTGGAGTTAATTTGCATTTACTGTAGCTTGCATTAAAGTTACCCATTTCCTTTCATTCAAGGGACTTCTCTTTTGTTCACATGAAAGCAGGCAGATTAACCATCTGCAATGCACGTGTTCCTCCTGCTAATTGCTTATGGGATGTTCCACTTTCCACTCCCCAGAGCAACTTCCCAAAGACTAAGCCAAAGTCACCACAACTTGCCAACAAGATCACCTGGGAGGGAAGGCTTTGCCCCAGCAACATGAAAATACTGAGTAAGACTGGCACAGACTGGGCTCAACTCTGCTAATATTCTCTATGTTACAACAGCAACCAAAGGCTGTGCCTGTCAGACATCCCTTCCCTGCTGGCCCTGTTGGCATCCTACGAGGAGATCACAGGGGAATGTCCAGGCAGCTTTGAAAGAGCTCGTGACTTCTTGGGTGCACATGCAGCACATCACCAAGAGTGGCAGCTCCTCCAGCATCCCTGCCTGGCTTGCTAATGAGAACCCCTTTGTTTCAGCACCCACCTTTGCCCTTGGTGGTATGTAGCAGGGCTTTTAATAACATTATCAGGCAGGCTACATGCTGCATATAATAAAAGAGACTTCTAGCTCTAAAACATTTACAGACTGAGAAGCCCATACAAAAGACAGAGGCTGGAAACCGAGGGAAAAGAAGACCCAACTTCACCAAGGTATTTCAATAGTTCAGGCACTCACCAGTGCCAAGAGATTTCCCCCAGGGCACAGCAAAACTGGCACAGCTCCCAGATGGGTAACCCATTAATAAAAGGGGCATTTTCTCCTCTTCTGAGCAATGCTTGGGAAAAACTGAGCAAGGAAGTGACTCACACAGTACCTGCTTGGTGGGAAGAAAGCTTTATGCTTTGTTCCTGGGTCTGAGCATCCTCCTGGAGATGTCCTGTTCACCTCACCCACATCTGCAAATGCTGGTAGTTGATGTCTTTGCAGTTACAAATTGTCATCTAGCCCTCTATTCCAAAGCTACATGGTCAGTCCCAGGGTCTCACAGGGCTCAAAGAGGAAACACAAGGTAGGGATGGTATCACTGCTGTGCCCTGCTCCTTGGAGAGAGCACATGAGCAAACCCAGGTGCTTTTTAAAACCCTTGGTCTGGGAGGGGCTGCCCAGCTGAAAAGCTTTAGGCTCAAAGGAAGAAAAGCAGCAATCATGAGAACTAGAACATCACAAGTGCCCCAAATGATCTGGTGCTACTTTTCAGCAACCAACATCCTTAAAACCCTTGTGAGAAAGGTTTGTGTCTCTCATTTAAGAGAAGCCCAGGATGAAGATTTCATCTAAAATGCTGCATTGCCTTTGTATAAGGGGATTTGTAAAAAACAAAATCTCCAAGTAATCCTCTTCATCTTAATAAAAGGGTAAGACAAAGTTACAAGCAGTCTGGGGAAAATCTAGTTAGGCTTCACATTTGAATAGGCAGCTTAAACTGGCGGATTAAAAGCAGTTTGACAGAGACCAGTATTTGTGCCTTTCCGAATTATTTTGTGGGCAGAGGACAGCAACGTAGATTCTTAGATGCTCCTGGTGCTCCACTGGGAAAAGCTGCCCAAATTCCTTGATTTCCTTCCTGTGAGCAAGTGCTGGTTCAGCTCCTTGGCTGGCCCAGGCTGCTTTTTCCCCTCTGCTGGGGGGGGACCCAGCCAGCCCAGGCCTGCCAGGCACTGGGCTTGCTTTCCAAGCTCCAGGCTTGAGGATAAGTGGGAGAGTCATCACTGAATGAGCCTGTGTGCTCAAGAGAGACCATCTGCTTTGACTGGAAACACTGCAGATTAATTTCTCCTAGTGGTATTTAATTTAGATTCCATGAGACCTACAGTGGGTTGCTCGCAAAGGATCAAAAAATGCATTTTAAAAAACATTGCCGTGGAGAGGTAACAAAGCTGCTGAAGCTTAGTGGATGGAAGTGTGTAAACACTGCTCAGCAAGCTCTGAAGCACAGCCTTGGTTCATGCCTGCACAGCAAAAGCCAGCAGAAAGCTCTTAAGCTTTTTGTCTCATCTCAAGGCTTTCCAGAGGATTGTGATGATGAGACGGCTGCTGGAGCTCAGTGTAAGCACTGCTGGCTGCTGGCAGGGCTTGTCCTTTTCCTGGAGCACAGTAGCAGTAGCATATGATTGACTTAATCTTGGTGAATTCAGACCAAATAGAGAAGAAATAGGAATGTGTTTCTAAGGAGGAAACTGGGTACCTCTTTGTGAATGCTTAGCATCTTGCAGGTCCAGTCTCAGTCTGGAGATAAATAGGTTTGGGATGCATCCTTGCAGATCATCTCTGCTTTTAGAGATTGTGTCTGCAAGTCTTTGACCTTGCTGGGTCTCAGCTACACTCATGAGAAGACCACCACTGCTTGTTTCATCCAGCATTCACCTGACTTCTCATTGCCTTTCTGAGTGAAATCCTCAGTTCTTCCATTTGCTGCAATAAAGGAGTCACCGTGGGACTGCCAGGAGTGGTGCTGGACCATCAGGCTGTGTAACACTGGATTTCATCATGGAGAAACCTTCTGGTAGGAACATACCGAGGTTTCACTGTTGTTCCTCCATGCCCTTCCAGCAGTGAGATTTCCTGCTGGAGCAATACAGTGCTGTACAACTGATGTTGAGTTCACTGCTGCAAAGGTACTATAAATCCTCATCTGTATGCTCCAATTATCCCTCCTGGTGTACGTCTGACTTCAGAATCCCATCAGACAACTTCACTTAAATTCTACTCGCGACAGAGTTGTTAAGCGCAGTCTGGTCACCCTAATTCACTTAATAATTTGATATGGGCATTTTTTCACCTTTTTTATGCCCATACAGGGAGGTGATTATAATCGGGGAAGTGTCTTGGTTCGAATGACATAATTGGTTTTCATATTTATTCCCCCTCACTGATCTCAGTTCAAATGTGCTCAGCTCACAAGTCAAAAATATGATTTCTTCTAATTATCAGTTCTGCAGAGCTCATCTTGGGCTCTGCAAATCCAGCTGTATCCTTTGTGCCTTTACCCTGCTGTCACCAAGAATAAAGTGTCTGCAATCAGGACGCAGTCAGTCATGTTGTGCTGCTGATGTGCAAGGCAGAACGGAAGCTCATCTGCCCCTCCTCCCTGCTGCTGCTGAGCCAGGAGTGGAGAAATCTGGGGAAGGGCTGCAGGAGGGAGATGCAAGGGGGGACAACACAAAGGGGATGTCCCAGCCTGCAGGAACAGCAGATGAGGTGAGGCTGACAAAAGGCACAGTGGATGAAATCACTCCTGAGTCAGTCTCCCTGACTGAGCTGTAGAAGGGCCGTGTCTCCTTGCTGGAAACATCCTGCTCTGTGGGCTGGGCTTTTACAGCAGGGTCCTGCAGTCTTTGCTGACTCTTCCTGCAGGGAGGAGTTTGGGTCACACAGTCATACTTATCAGCCTGTGACACAGTCCCAGAGCTGAGGCCGTTCTTGAATCAATTGACATTCAAGCAATCCATGTCATTGATATCATGGACCTTCATCACTGAAGCTGTGGTCTCTCTTAACTGAGTTCCTTCTGAACATTCAGACCTTGCTTTTGTAGACTGAGACCCAGTTGTGTGTCTTGAGCACCTGGAATTGGTCTACTCTTGCCATGGGAACGAGAGGGCATGCATAACATAAAGGCCTAGCAGAGAAAGCCAGAGACCACTGCTTTTTCTCCTTGAAGCTTCTGAGTGAAGTTACTTCTTCCTTATGGATGGAGTGACCACAGGCCATACTCTTACCCATCTCCTGGCAGCAGTCACAGTCAGTCTGACTCTGTGTTGTCTTTGCCAAAGGAAGTGGCGGGTCCACAGCTCTTATGCCATTCTCATCAGCTTGTTGGCTGAGCAACAACTTAATTTGTGCACAGACCTGGCCCTGCTAATGTCTTTGATAGACAGCTCATCAACATCCAGGGCTCAAATGGGCCTTTGCTCAGGACCTCAAATTTAACATGTCCATCTGTTGTGCGGATGGCACAGATGGTAAAAGCCATATTTCAGCAAGACCTCTGCACATCTCGTCACCTGGCAGGCTTGGGGGTGAACTGATGGCAGGGCAAAGGGGAGAAGCACTATGCTGGAAGGCTCTGTGGGCAGGTGAAGAGTGACAGAGGAGCAGGTGGCTGGAGGCTGAAGGCAGATGGTTCAATGAGTCACACATTTTTAGCGAAGTGGCTTCTACCTGGAACAGCCAGCCAAGGAGCATGGTGCTTTCTCCATCTCCCAATGCTTTCTGACCCAGGTTGCAGGTCCTGCTACTGCACAAGGCTGGTCAAATATCAGATGGTTCAGCACAGAGCAGCTGGGCAAAACCCTATGTGATATGAAAATCCTACATGACACTTGGGGGCTACAGAGCTCCAGCATCCCATCTCCTGGGCCAGTCACCTCTGAATTTCCCCAACAAACCTGCTGCAACTTCATACATTTGATGACACATTTGCCATCTCCCCTCTACCTGAGCCATCTGACAGTTGTGGTTTTGTTTTCTGACACAGCCCCAACATCCATGGGGACATTGGGGTGTTAGACACGTGGGATGTGGACAAGACGCTCTGGGGACTCTTCTGCATCGTGTGGCCGCCCTGGGGCTGCAATTGCCAGGGATGTGGCTTGGACACCCTTTTCTTCTCTTCCAATCTTGTGTGCCTAATTCCTCTGAAACAATCCTAAAAGGGCAGTCCAACATTTCCATAATAAGGAGCATTCTGAATAAGGAGCTTCTGTCTCTGCCTCATCTGTAGGCTTTTCTTAAGACAGCAAGTAGTTACTTCTGAAAGTAAGAACAAAAACCCAATGAAACCAAACTGAATGTATTTCCTTTAAACTGTTGTAGAAAATTGTAATGATGATGATGAGCTTGTCATGCTTTGTGTTCCTTTCAGTGCTTCTACTTGGAGGGAATGGTTAAATACTTCCTATGCTTAAAGTACAGACAATTTTGTAGACTTATATATATACATACACACACACATATATATACATATATATAAGATATATACTACTAAGCTTTCCTGATCCTGCCTACAGCCCTTTTGGAGAAAGCTTGTGTTAGTCTTGAAGATGTGGAAAGGGATTATACCACTAAGCTTGGTACGTGGTGCTGTGGTTCTGCACCTGAAATAAAGATAAGGGAAACAATTCCCCCAGCTCTATTAATAATTTTCCCAGCAGGAAGAATAATATTCATCCTCCCCTCCAGATCGGTCACTTTCTGCAGTGTTATAAAATACCAGTCACACATCAAAAATTGCCCCAAAATGAAGGACTGCTTTTCTCTGAGTTGAAACAAAAAGAATTGGCACAGAATACAAATACAAAGTGGATAGATAATGACATTTCTTTCTAAAGCTCCCATGACTTTCAGATTTTCAATCACCTGATGGACAAATTCACCCCAAGTCAGAGGAGCTGGTGATCCTGTTTGTTTACCCCTTTGGCATGATGAGGGAGATTTGTTAAAGCTTTTCCCATTTATCTAAGTTTGAGACTGACAATGCAGACAATCCCAGTGAGTTCAGAGCAGACGTTAGAGAGTTTTCAAATATCTTGTTTCTGAGGATTTGGCTTATTTTGCTGTTTAGTGAATCCATCTATCCATCCATCGATCCATCCATCCATCCATCCATCCATCCATCCATCCACACTGAACCCTGCAGTTATCTATGCACTGATGAACAAACACAAAGTTTGCAAGATCACATCAATCCACCTATCCACCATCATATTTATTTCTACCATTCTGGTGTTGCCTTGGTGAGTTTGGTGCACACCAGTTCCAGCACTCAGGAATCCAAGCTGGGAGGGCTCTGCAAGTTAAAACACCAGATTTTCCCTTCTATGAGTGGCAGCAGCTCAAGCTGCCCCAGCTCTCCTGGCAGTTTCCCTGGGAGCACAGATGCTGAGGGGACCTTCTGAAGATCAAGCCTCCATTTTCCATGGTGCACTCGGCTTTGGTGCTTTGCTGCATGGAGAATGGAGAGCCTCAGTCCTCGGAGCAGTGTCTCATCTGAGAGTCCTGGTGGTGTGGTTGGACTTGCTGGATGCAAACAGCTTCATGTCTGTGTCAAGGTCACCCCACATCCATCCCAGCTGTGACAGCAGTCGATGTGCTGAGCCTCCTGCCTGTCCCCGGTACAGAGACAGGAGCGGGACCCCAGAGAGCCTTCACTGGCTCCTGTGCACCTCTGGTAGCTCTCAACCTCCCAGACCAATTAAAATCCTCTTCAAGTGACACATCTCATCTCCAGACCCCTCTGGGGAACTTGCACACCTCATTAGCGTAATTGGGAAACATCTTTAGTGTGGCAGAGCCCACCCAGCCACTGAACTCCCGTGACACTTGTGGGAGTCAGTCTCATAACTTGAGACACAGCAGAGTGAAGAAGCCCATCAGGTCCAACATCTCATTGGGACCTTCCCTAATCCTCCTTGCAGGGTTCACCAAACAGTGCAACAGCACTTTTTTAATAGCATTTGTTGTTTCTGTGAGGCTTGTGTTGAAACACCTCTGGCCCTGCAGCTCCACTTGCTTCAAAGATGCTTGCCCCAGTGTCTAGATTTTCTACAGCTTTGCAAACCTCCTCGTTTGTCCTCATGGAGCAGCAGGTAACTATCCAATCCCCATGTCACTGATAGGGAAGGTGAGGCAGAGGGCTGTGAATTAGAGCATGAATGGTGTGGTTTCCTCTCTGCCTGCAGAGGGGCGTGGGGTTAACAAAAGCAGACTGAGGAGTCCTCTCTCAAAAAAACCCCAGCATCCCAGAAGCAGGGAGCAGCAGGCTCCTGGCCTGAATTTCCTAAGGTGTCCTTTCTTCATGGGAAAGCCTGAATATGACTGGCCACAGCCATGTCACCTTGCACAGGACTGTCTACCCCCTCAATCATCACATGGGGCAAGCAATCTCTTGCTTGTGGTGGTGGTGAAACTGGTTTAAATGGGGCTAGTACTGGAGGGAAGGAAGAGCTGGGGGTGAAGCAGGTTAGTGAAGCAGCACATGTTCCACCCTCCTCTCTTGTGGACAGGCAATTAAACACACTGAACACAGACTTTATCCTGAATAATGGTTTGCATATAAGCCTGAAATAAATGAGACAGCAGCACACTGTGAAGTGATAGGGGGTAGGTGTGCCAGTTCCTGCCCCCAACCCTGACATGTGGTAGTGCTGGGAACTGGGTCCTGGATGCTGCTTCACCAGCACAGATGCAGGCACCCTTGCCAGCCCCCTCTCAGCCAGTTTCCAGCCAGCCAAACTGAACACCTTGCTTAAGGAGAAGCAGCAGCACTAAGAGGCCACTTGCCCAGCGTGGCAGGGAGTCCTCCTGGGTGTCTGCCTTGGTGGAAGAGCTGTAACCATATAGCATCACCATTCTCTTACACATTTTCTGCCTTCAAGGACCAGGCCTTGGTCTGCTGCCTAAGGCTGTAGACAGAATGGGATAAATTCAGGGACAATTGTGAGGACAGAACGTTTTGATAGAACCTGGCCCAATGAAAAACAAATTTGCGTGGCATTTAAGAGGTATTCTGCCTCCTCTGAGTATTCGCTCCAAACTGATATAGAGCAGGACTTGTATGGCAGGATTGTCCTCTTCCTGTCTTAAAAGTATTATGAAAGATTAGTGCCTGCTGCCATCATGCTTTGCAGGCATGTTATTGTTATTAATTACAGCTATTACTGTAGCGCAGATCTACGCAGCATCTGGCCCACAGGCTGCCTGCAGAACCCAGGCAGCCAGCAACAAGCAGGCAGCTCCTGCTGTCTGCCCATGTTGGTAGCCAAAAGCTGGCAGCTACCCCAGCAGCATGAGCTTGCCCACCTCATGGCCAGCACAGGGTGCCAGCCAGCCCAGCAGCGCCGAGCAGGGCTGCCTGCAAAGGTGGGACAGCAGGGAGAGCAGGGAAGGGAACAGCCTGTTGGGAGGAGACCAGCCGTGCTTGGGGGTCAGGCAAAGCTGGGCATAGAATAGCAGAGGGTTTTCATGAGTGTTTTCAAGCAATGGATTTGGCTCTGAAAGTTTTGCAGAGACCTGCCTTTTCATTGGTGTGGGGAATACTTGGGGGCACTGGAGAGCTTTCATGTGGCATTTTTGGAGGTGAAGGAGGACTTTGGTGTTTTTAGAGGCTCTCCGTCTTTCCTCTCTCTTCTCTTTGCTTTCTCTGTTTGAAAGAAAGTTGAGAGAGGAAAGGGAAAAAGGAAACTCTCCAAATTAGAAACAGGAGGGCTTGAAGCTTTGCTGGAAAGCAATGGAAAAGAAACCTCCCCTGGTGGCCTTTCCCTGGGGGAAGAATGAAATCAAATGTGGTGAAATCAAAGTATGTGTGGAAATGTAAATTCCTAGAGAATACTGTGGGGGAAGAAGTCTGTGAATATTTAAGTAACTCTACTTAGTTGTACTGACTGGAGCTCAGCCCCGGTGGGGGGGCTGCCACTTCTTGGAGCCCCATGACATGGGACCCCCGTGTGCCCCACAGCAAGCGCTTCATCCCAGGGAACCAATCAGCGCTGCCACAGAGAGATGCTCCCCACTCCATGGGAGTTTCTGTTTTTGCTGGGACTTACATTCATCTCTGCTCTAATGGGAACGGCCGGGTGTTAATGAGCATCCCCACATGGGATGTCTTGCCTTGCTGTGCTTGACAGCACCATGCACCAGCCCCAGCCTTGTCACCTCCAGAGGCAGCTGATGGGCCTCATGGGGACCTTGAGTGTCAGTCGGACAGGAGAATTAACAGAGACATTTGCTTCATCCAGAAGGGGAGAAGGCTATTTGCTGAGAAAACTGCTTCAAGAGGAGCAAAGAGCAGACCTCAATGCTACCTGGCTTCTCTAGGGAGAGTCTGTGCAGGTCCTCGCAGGAAGAGCTGCTCCTGAGAGAGGGGGCTAGAGCATGTAACTCTACCAGTCAGTAGCTCAGTTACTGCCTGGTTTGTATTACACACCAGCTGGAAATCTTTTCTGGGAAGACCTCTTAGTAGTGAGCATCACAGGTCCACATGCTCAGGGACAGTCCTGTACCACACATCCAGAGGGGGAGGCAGGGACTTGAAGAACCCCAGCGGGCGAGCAGGCTGTGCCCTGAGCCTGCATTGGCAGCTGTGTGCTGGCACAGACACACAGCCTGCACCACTCGAGGCTCACTATCTCCCCAGGGTGATTTCCAGCCATTTCAGGAATTTCTGTTGCTGCTGGAACCCGGAGCAGGTGAAACCCTTAGTTTAGTGTTACATCTCTGTGCCCAGAAATCCCTTTCCCAGTGAGCTGTTGAGCAGGTAAATGAGAGAAGGCCAAGTAATGGGATAAAAAAAAACAAGACAGAGCCTTTGAACCATTTATTTTAAGTATCCTGATTACTTTCTTCCTTAGGTCCTGGCCTTGCTATGACCATGGGAGTCTGGAGCATGGGCAGAGCTCTGGTACTAGCAAATAAGCACATTTGCAAGACCTGGCAAGCACTGCCCAGACCCAGGAGGTCAAAGTTGCCCAAGATGCTCTGTGAGACTTCCACTCCTTGCAACCAACACATGGGCTGGGTATGCTGGTCCCATAACCCCACCAAAAACAGGGATGGGAGTTTGTGACCAGGGAAGAAAAAGTAATTAGGAGCTCCTCAAATCTGCCAAATTAGTGTGGAGCTGGTATATAGCAGGGGTGGGAGACAACAGACTGTGTTGCTCAGTCCTCAGGAGCTTGGAAATGTGGCTGCAGTTCAAGAGCCTATTAAAGAGCTGAGGCATACACAGACTTTATTAGCCACATGTCAGAAAGCACTTTCTACAGTAAATCCTTCTTAATAGCTATATGCTAGGAGAGAATTAAATGCTTTTTAGCTCTCAGACAGTTATGTAAACTTGAAAGAGCAGAAAAAAAAGATAACAAATATCAGCAGAGGAGCCTTCAGTACATACCAGTTATTAATGTATTTATCTGGGCCATTTATTTATTGAAGATATTGTGGTGTTTTTTTTTCTGGGCCAGACCTATTAAATCTGACAATTTAATCAACATCCAATGGGAAAAATGCCATTTCATAAAGTAGTTAAACTCCCATTGATTTTGATACCAGTTCCATTTGTTGTTTTGTATTTTTTTCCCCAGCCATCAAAGTCTGTTTGACAGACTCGTTAACAAGATGTTAAACTGCCCCACTCTTTTTTAGAGGACCATAAATTAATATGGAGAAAGATGCTGTTGTCTTAACAGATGCCTTTCACAGTGTAAACATCCCTTGACTGATAAGCAGAGAGGGAAGCAGTGTGCAAACTAACCTTTTCATGCTAAAGAAATAGCAGGACTGGAAAACTGACACTGAAATCAATGATGTTTTTGCTCTGTGAAGAGTGCTCTACTGGAGGATAGGATGGTTTAGGAGACGGATAAAGGGATACCAAGGTTTTTGCTTGGATGTTGTTTGCAACGTTAATCCATCCTGACTGTGGGAGAGAGGAACTTGGAATCTGATGCAGGGATGTGGCTGATGAGGGCTGTGGTGTAGGGCTGGGTGTGGGTCAGAGTGGGTCCTTCCCCCATCAGATACCTTCATCTGGGTGATGGGCACAGCGTGGCTTGCAGTAGGAGCTGGCTGACATGCAGCTCAGAGGGGCAAAGGACTAGTGCCAGGTGACACAGAGTTGGTGGCCCATGTGCCAAAGCTGGACCATGATCATCATGGAATTATTTGGGTTGGAAAAGACCTTTAAGATCATGAAGTCCAAACATTAACCCAGGACTTCCAAGTCCACCACTAAACATATTCCTCAGCATCACATCTACACGTCTTCTAAATACCTCCAGGGACTGGGATCCCACCACTTCCCTGGGCAGCCTGTTGCAATGTTTGACAACCCTTTCAGTAAAGACATTTTTCCTAATATCCAATCTAAACCTCCCCTTGCACAAATTGAGGCCATTTCCTCTTGTTCTATCTCGTTACTTGGGAGAAGAAACCCTGGCCTAAAAAGATGGTTCTCAGCTGCTGTCATCACCACAGTGTCTGGTGCTGGGGTAGCAATGGGATGTCACAGCTCCTGCTGTCCTCCAGTGCCTGCCACGCTCTCAAGGACAGCCCCTGGCCATGCTCAAAGCCCTGGTGACCATCACACTGGGACAGCAAGGAGGCACAGGCAGAGTAAAGATTTTGTGCATTTAACCTTAATGCTTGTATTTGATCCTGTTGAGGGTCCTTTTCTTATAACCACCACATTCAGGTCTGTGAGTTCTTTCCCAATATCCTTACTAACTACTGCATTGACTCAACTGGTTCCTGGCTTTCCTGGCATCCCTTTTCTCCCTCCCCCACAAACCAGCCCTCCTCATCCAACCTATTCCCGACTCAGAGCGCTGCCTTAATGCTGCGTTTTATTGTGCGCTCTTAATGACGCATCTGCAGACACTTCCTCTCTCTAGCTGAGCAAATTCTTGCTGGGATGGAAATTTTAAAATGAGAATCGGATTGTTTCCACATCACAGGGCACAGCCAGGCTTTAAATACAACAAAATTCCTGAAATCCGTTATCCTGTCACCTAAGCATTTAAATAATTAACTGCAGAAACATCCCACAGGCCTGGCTAGGAAGGCGAGAATGTTTGCATTCTAATCGATCGCTAAATGCAAAGCAAACAGCTCACTGATCTGTCAATAATTACCTTAGAAGAGGTAACTGTGGTCACTAAAATGAACTTAATCTACTCAAAGCCTCAGCAGCACTTACAGGTGTAAGCAGCAGCTCTGGCTGTTCACTCTAATGACTTTATTACCCCAATGTCATTAGTCTCATTCCTCGCTAAGGTTTGCTAATGGGAACACACATAACCAGCCTTTGCTACTGAATCACTCTCCCACTCCTTTATTTATTCCTTTCACTCTGTGGGGGCTGCAATTGCCTTCTATAGCTGTGCACACACGCATATGGAGTTTTTCTTCTTCTTTTTAATTTTTTTAATTTATTTTTTTAATAATTGGAACTGAAAGGACAATTTTCTTGCTGAAGGTGGCAATCAGAGGGGAGCACAGACCATTTCCAAGGGGCTCCCACCTCCAGATCCCCAGCACATGCTGTGCATCCCTTACGTAAAGACGCATCAGAGCTAGGAAATGAGCCAGGCTGCTGTTTAACTCTTGGGATGCTGTCGCAGCTCTTTTCTAGGAGTCTGGGATGCTGAAAGAAAGCTGGGGCATCCTCTGAGTGCATGGCTTCCCAAATCCACTATGCCCTGGCTCCTGGTGGTTCCTTGCACCTCACTCTGGGAGTTTGGCTGAACCAGTCCCAAGCATGTTTTCTCTCTCTGCCTGGCCTCTTCCCATTCCCCTCCTCCTTACCCAAAGCCCCTGTACTGTCTGTGCTGCTGCCAGCATCCTTCTCCCCAGCCCTGCCTCCCATCCAACTGCCATCACCATCACTTCCCCTTCATAAACTCCTTCTCTGGGGCATTTCCTGGTCCTGTCCCTCTCCACTGCCTTGGCTTTTGATGTTGCCCTTGCCTGTACCAAAACCTTTCAGTGTTCTTGGGAGAGGCAGCTGCCTCTGCTCAGCTCCCTCCAGCTCCTCCCGGAGCCCGCTGCTGCCTTGGGGGCTTGCTGGAGCCTCTATTAATGAGGACTGGTGACGGGGACTCTTAAGCTTCCTTAGTAAAAATCTCCCTGGTACTGACCCAAATCCATCTTAGAACTCTGGAGTGTGTGTGTGTTGTTTTTCAGGATTTTCTAGGAAAAGTCATGTCAGCAGCATGTTCCCATCAGCCTCAGGCAGGAACTGGGCAGTGACTGCAGTGAGACAGGTAATTTTGTGCTTTCTGGATGGTCTTTGAATGAGAGCCACCAAGGAGGTGGCTTTGCGGGAGCACAGAGAGCTTTACAGCCTCACTGAGCTCTGCTGGGCACCAGTAATGCCCCTCACTGTACACTCTGCAGCAGCATGTGGAGCAGCCCTGATTTCACAGGACACCACCATTATTATTAGTATGAAGCTCAGCTCTGCCTTTCTTCAGAGACCACTTCCATCCTGTCCTTCCCTTTGCTGGGGAGAGTCAGGCTGGCCTGTAATCGCAGCCTCCTTGTTAGCTGACACACCACCAGCCTGCCCTTGTCTGCAGTGACAGCCCTTAAGGAAGCTCTTTTGGATAAGTTTGGCTTGGGAAGCAGCAATCGCTGCCCATCACATTATGTGTTTGCACTGGAAAGCTTCTCCAGTCCTGGCTCTTTGTGGATTGCCACCTTTCAGAAGAGAAAGTGCAAATATCTGCTGGTGCACATCCCAAGCAGTGAGTTTCTAGAGGAGAAGCTCTGTCTTCTGAGCACAAACCAAAGGCACAGGGGATGGTGGCAGCCTCGGGATGTCACCACACCCTGGTTTGCACACCCATGCTCTGGAGCAGCAGGTGGCCCCAGCTATGCCTGAGGTTGGGCTTTGGTGCTCTCCTCTGCCTTGGGCTTTCTGTGTGACCCGAGGCAGGACACCATAGCTTGAGCAATTATGAATTCCCAACAGATTTATCCAGAAATGGCTTTAGAAGCTCTGGGACTTGGTCTTCCTTGGTTTCTTAGCATGGTAGCATGGATGGGAGGACATCCCTTCCATCTCTTTGAATGCATCCCAGGGGGAGTCCACTGCACCCTTTGAAAGCATTAGTATTTCTTCATTCAGCAATAGTCCAAAACCACCTGTTTCAACTCAAAACCCTTGTTTAGTCCAAATTCCAGGAGGACAGAGGCCCAGACTCACCCTTTTCAAAGCCAGTCAGCTAAAAGCTGGGAGGAAATATTCCCTGCAGGCATCCCACCATTGCCTGGAGGTGGTGATGATGTTCCTTTGGAACATTTGAAGTCACCCAGCTCTGAGCGCAGGACACGCACACGTGGCAGCCAGCTCTGACTCTGCCATCCCCAGCCCTCCTGAGGATGACACAGTGATGGGGGCTGCTGTTTTTAACCCCAAACACAGAGCTTCTCACTGGGAGGATGAAAAAGTGCCTCAAAGGTGGCGCTCCTCAAAGGCTGAGGACACTGGGTGAGGGATGGAGGGCACTGAGCACAGAAACACCCTAATGAATGTAACATCCTTGAGCATGTGAAGGAAGGGAAGGCAGACAGAGCTGTCTGTGTGGGAGGCCTCAGCACTGACAATACACTAATCAGTACAGCTTCTGCCTCAGCCCTGCTATTGCTCACACATCAGTTGAGCTGTTACCATAAAGCTTTCCCTTGGCCCACCTCTGAGGTGGCTCTGGCTCACAACAAAACACAAGGTCTTGCAAAGACCTTAGGAGATCACCTGTGACCAATGTGGGACTGGGGAGCCCTGTACCATTCCCACATCCACCATCTGCTTCCTACGCCCTGCTTTCCACATTGCAGCCTGAAGGAGCCAGTCTCCTTTTCCTGAGCCGGGTGGTGCAAATATTTATTCAGCCACCCCGCTTGGGGCATCTTCCTTTGTGAGAGGTAGAAGTGATTAAAAAACCAGATCCCCTTTATTTTGTGGGGTGGAGGGATGATGTTAGGGTTATGTTTGTGCCACTGTCACAAGCTCCACTGTCACCCATGGTCAGTGATGTCTCAGCTCCACTGTCCCTTGTGTCCACGAGGTCTGTGTGCGCTGGGTTGCAGCCTTTTTCCCCCCTTGGTTGCATTAATCAGTGAGGCAGGAACAAGCCTGGGCTATTTGGCTGTGTCTTCCCTGAAGTAACACAGAATAAATAACTCCCTTGGGCAGTCTTTGGGAGAGCTCCCTGGAAAATGGAAAAGGCTGAAAACAGCTTTATAACAATCCCCACCACAGCTCTGCCACCAGCCTCTTTGACTTCATGATTTATTTCTTTTCAGGAGTGAGCTAGACTGTGAAATCACTTTGAAGTTTTGCTCCTGAGATGAAACATCAGGAAAGTATTAACACAACCATTATTTTTTTTTTTGGTGATAGAGAGGAAAAAAAAAAAAAAAGAATAAAACCAAAGCAGAAATAAGAAGAACTCCTGCAGAGTTGTTTACTCTAGATTAAACTGTCCCAGACTCTCTGGATCTTTAGAGCTTTAGCTGAGGAACAGGCTGAAAGTGATTAATTTATAAAGTGAATATCACTTGGAGACAAGAGGCAATTTGACTGTTTGGCTGAGAGTGAAGAGAGTGTCAACAGGTTGTTTCACCATGTGAACAATATATTTGCTTTCAAGTTGGGGGAAAAGTCAGAGCTCTGGATACCTTGGGTTTTGGGATCAGCCCCTGAGCCTTTCAGCCATAGCTTTGCTGGTCTTGCTGATGGGCTTTTGCCAGCTGATGGCCATTCACAGCTATGGATGGCCTGAAGGTCACAGAACCCCCCTGAGAGCTGCCATAACGAGTGACCCAATCAAAACAGCACTGGGTTGCTCTGGTCAGGCAGGGAGCATTTTCAGAGGGAAGGCGCAGCCACGCTGCTCGTCCTGCAGCAGTGCCTGTGTGGCAATCTGCAAATGCCAGGGGCATGGGAGGGAACAGGCAGAGTTACCTGTCTCACGAGTTATCCCCAGAAAGCCAGATCATCTCTCAGGACTAATGCCATTAATTGTGCCTGGATGAAAGCAGACACACGCCGCTTAATTTATTCTTCCTGTATTACGGTTGATTGCTTGTTATTCTATTACCCCCCCACTGGATAGATCTTGTACTCAATTATTACACTGATGACCTGCCTTTGCTGCTAATGTGATACTTTTGTTTCCTCTTCACTACAACAACTTCTGAAATAACATAATGCATCAGCTCTGTGCAGTGCTCCCACGAGCGGATGCTGAGCTATTCTGGCAGCATCAGCCACGATCCCTCTGCCCTATGGGCTTAATGAAACATTTTGTGAGGACGAGTTGTCTTTGCTGCTACCCCCAGGCCCCGTGTTTTGACCAGGCACCAGAGGCTTGGGAATTATTGATCTGGGTAAGTCGGGGAGCTGTGAACAAGGTTGCTCCCTCCAGCAGAAGGAGTGATCTTGTAGGAAATATATGAAGCATTGGCTCGCTCCTTGTAGAGCCTTCCCATATCCCTTCATGGTAAAAGCTGCTGTGGCTCAACTAAGACAATAATTTGAGGAAGGCTGGGGGTTATAAGAAATACAAGGAGTTGGCAACCCACAGTCAGGATGTGGGAGGCCTTTGTAGCCTCGCAGATGGGACAAGGGGGTGCAATACAGACAAGCCTTGAGCTGTCTTCTTCCAAATCATGTTGACTTGGAAAAACACCCCTTCTGCAGATCTGACATGACACATTTTGTGCAGTGAGGTGGGACTACAAGACTACCAATTTGCCACCCAGAGCCCCAGTTTTAACCACCTGCATGGTCTGGCCAAGCTTAGCAGGGAAGTGGCTCCCAAAAGTGCAGACTGAATGAGACCCTGGAGGAACCAAGCCTGCAGAGCAAAAGAGGCTCATCCTGCCACAGTGATTTGCTTTCAGAGGACACCTATCTTGAACTGTCCACTGAACATTTAGGGTCCAGGATGGTTTCCTGCCTTTTTCTGCTCTCTGCAGAGGTTTCTCTCTGATGCCTGCAGTGTCTGGCATCTCCCTTGCACCCACGCTGTTGCTGTGCCCATGCTGCAGCAGGAACACACTGGAAATTGCTTCCTTCTCCCAGAACAGTGCCTGGGAGTGTTGGGACCAACAGGTATGGAGGAGTGAGAGGCAGAAGGCTGCAGGGTCACTGTGACTGTGCTCCAAGTAGACCCACACTCCCTCTCCCCAGTCTATTACAGTGCATGAAGGATCTGGATGCTTCTCCCCTCCTCACTGCTTCCTTCAGCAGTGACATATTTCAGAACAAGAGTGCCCTTGGTTCATTTCTACATGTTACAGAGAAAACTCCTTTTCCAAGGCAGTGATTCTCTGACTCAGTTGCTCAATAGCTTTATTTGCATCTCTGACTGCAGACAGACTTTCAGAAGCTGGGCTCTAACTTTTCTCCTTCTAATAAAGACTCAAAAAAGACTGGTTTTAAGGTAGTTCCTGACAGATATTACATTTTCAGGTGTCAGCAATGTTAATTTGCTCTATTCTTGGGCTGGTTTTAGGGATCTGTGACCATCGCAGGGCTATTGGACAAACCCAGTGCAGGGTGGGTAAGGTCTGCTTCCCTGCACTGGAAAATATAAAAGTTGATTATCCTCAAAACTCAGTCTCTGGATGGCAGTTAAAAGCTGTCCTGGGGCAGGTCCTTCCAAACCATGACCAAAACCCATTAACGGAGCCTCCTTCTGTTGCCAGTGGCATTTTATTTGCTCTGTGAATTCATGATTAAGGGCTTGATCTTGGCCTTGAGCGATGACTGTCTGTCTGGCTCCTCAGGCCACTGGGAGCATCCTTGTTGCTCTTCCAAACTTTCTCCCTTGAACCAGCCAATAAAACATCCCCAGAAAAAAACAGCTGCTCTCAGAGATGTTTTATTCCCCTTTCACATCGTGTCCTAGTTTCTCATAAAAGCGGGAAGATGCAGCCTCCAGTTCTGCGTGCAGCAGAAGTGCCATTAGGGCAGCAAGCAGCAGGCAATTTAGGATGATGGTGTGCTAAAGGAGTTGAGCAACCCACTGTCAATTCAAAAGCTTTCTGGCAGCTCTCTCTTCATTTTGGAGACTTCTATCTTAACAGACCTATAAAGGAACGGATTAGTAGAGATAAATTGGATAGCAACTCAGCCTAATGTGTCAGCAAGGCTAGATGATGGCTCTCTGATGCTATGTAATGCTTGGTAATGCTGCCAGAGGTTTCTCCCAGGTTCTGAAAGAGGTTTTTTGTGAGGCTTTTCCCAGAACATGGTGGCCAGAGGGGAGTAGGCAATGCCCTGTGCTGAGCTTCATGGTGGAGTTCTGAGGTTGTTTTGCACTTGGGTGCTGTCCTGTCCTTGCCCAGCTGTGTTGGCTGTCCAGACCTTAACTTTCCCATGGGCACTGAAAAGAGAAAAGGGGTTCATCAGAACACAAGGAGGACTTCCGACCTGGTGCCATCTCTAATCCATTCCCTGGAGATGTTTTTCCTCCTTCCCAGCTGCATGCAAAGTTGAGGAAGGACCCCCTGTGAATTCATCCCCTTTGAAGCCCTGAGAGGCAGCAAGGCCTCCAGCGTGGGCAAACCCGCCCTGGAGCTTCTACAGTTCCCTGTGATCCTTACCCTCCTCTCTGATCTTGTCCAGATGCCACCACCACTTGTTAAATACAGCAGATTTTTCATCTTCAGATCCAGCTGCTTAGCATCATGGGCTTCAATATGAAGAGCTTCACGGTGGCTGGTATCTGTGAACGTGTTCCTTTCTGCCCATAAATACAGATCTTCTTCCTTTTAAATCCTGACTGTATGAACTCCATTCTATTTACTCCATTACCCACAGGCAAATTGTAAAATTATAGCACTGTACTTTGGCTGGGAGGCTGAGCAGCCACAGCAGCTCAGAAGCTCCTATTAATGCTGTGCTAGGAAGGGGAGGGTTGGGGACCAGGGAGTCTCTGATTACTCAAGGTAAAAATGATAGGAAATACTCCAAGAGGAATGCACTGAAAAAGGCTCCCCAGCCTATTAACCACCAAGATTGAGGTGTGTACTGAAGCCTTTCAGTTTAAACCTTATTTGCCACTCTCTGCGATTTCGCTCGCTTTCCTCATTTAATCCAGTTACCTTGTAGGCAGATGGACAGATGGACAGGGACTGATCCTTCTTTCACTCCTCACTATGGTATCTGCTGACTTCCCACTGCCTGACATGATCATTTAGTGGCCTCTGACTTCGTTTCTTTAAGGTGTTCAAAGTTGTTCTTTGATAGATAAAACTCCTGCAGCTTAAACTGCCGAATCTGAAATAGTCCTTGCAGGTGTGGGGATTAAGCAGCAAACCCTTATTTATTTTTTTCTTGGTGCTCAAAACAGGCTGTTCCTGCTGTTGCCATGAGACATCGCCTGTCCTGCCCCTACAGGCTCATGCTCTGCAGAGAGGACTTGTGGCACCAACCTGCCCTGGGAACAGAGAGAGAATCCCCTGGCTGAGAGGGGGGGACACCTGGGGAGAATGCGGGGGACCATGGGGAACAGAGGAAGTATAAATGGCTTCACCTGTCCATGAAATTTCCCATCATTGTGCTTTTCAACTGCTTGCACTAAGAGCATTTGCATATCTGGATGGAAACATCCTGGGGCATATTTATTATGTTGATTTTTAACAAAATAGAAGAAAATCTGAACATTAAGTTGTGTTCACTGTACCTCTGGAGATGTTCTGAAAACCACTTAGCAGTAATCTCACCCTACTCAAAATGGGACTCCCCAGAAAAATCTCTGAAAGATGGTATCTGGGGTCCAAACTGGCAGGTAATGGAGTCTTCAGAGCTAATAACTTCATGCCCTTTTGTTGACTGGCAGCTTCAAAATTGAATGTCTCTGGTTGTTTCTCTTGGGAGCAGAGCTTCCTGTGGCTGTTCCTCAGCAAACAGTGATTAAACTGCAGCTTTATGCTGCCAGGAAAAAAAAAATAAAAGGGGGAAAAAAAGTAGCTCTGTAAACAAGGTCTCAGGAGAAGCCCCCCAGCTTGTCCTGCTCAGCTTGTGCTTTCCAAAAATGTCTCCTTCTTCCAAATTCTGAGCTTTACTTAAAGATTTCCAGACTCAACTGTTAGTGTTTTAAAAATAATTTCCAACAGAAACTCATTTGTCTTTTTTATTTTGTCACTGGTCATGTTTTTATTTTTCCAGCTTGACTGTGAGCTGCTCTTGTAGAGCAGAACAGAGGCAGAGTATGTGGAGCCCTGACTGCACAGGCCAAAGATTTGGGGATCCCTCATCCCCCAGGCAAAGCCCTCTGCAGGCTGATTCCTGCTCTCTTGGTAGCTCAGAGACTCTGCACCCTTGGCCAGATGTAATAGGATGCTAAGGTCCAGTAGGTCCCTGCTCTGTCACTCCTGACACAGGGGGTCACTGCCTGAATGCAGCCAAAGCTTCACTCTCAGTGCCCCATGTCCCCAGATTTGCCTGCCAAGCAACTCTTCCACAGGAATGTTTTGGAATGAGACACATGTGTGTGCCATAAACGAGCAATCACATTTTTTATTTGACTTGCTCTACTGACATTTTTTCTCCTCTTTTCTCCTTTTTGCCTAGAGTTACTCAGGACCAGGCATAGCTGCAATGAATGCAGCACAGGAGCCACCTGCAGCTGCCCCATCCCAGTGCTGGAGCTCTGGAGTAGGCACTGGCTGCAAGGCTGAAGCAGATGCTGGTGACAGTAAATGTTGAGATTAAACCCAGAAGAATCAGTCGTTTTCCTTATGCCCTTCAAATGAAGCCCATTCCTGTTGAACAGAGGCTCATTATTGCAGCATCATGAGAGGAGGGATGTTGCCATATAGCTAATGTGATGACTTCAGGTACAGTTGTTGATGCCTGATTAAACATCTCTGGGATCAGGCAGACTGCCTGGATTGAATGGGCCATTATTCCATCCCACTAATAGCAGACTCACAGAAGCACGTTATAATTAAAAGCAGGATAAATGTCATCACTAAACTTTGATGAAAAGAGCTTCTGGCTTTGTGCACATCCAGGCATGTCGGGTGAAATGCAGAGGACAAATTCTGCAGCATCCTCTGTTTTCAGTACATGACAGCACACTGTAGCTGTTCTAGCATTGGAGGAATTTGGGATAGACTTTAAGGAGCAGACTAGATCCAGTGCTATTGCCTGATCTGATGATAATACCTGTCATGCTTTGGGTTCAAAGAGGCTGACACAGGAGGTGGGTGGTGAGACCCTGAGTCTCAAGCCCTGCTGAGGGTGTGGGTCTGCACTTGAGCACTGTGGGCAGCCCTGGTGTCTGCACTGATGTTGGGTGAAGGGGGTTGGGTGGGCTACAGGGAAGACTGGGCTGTTCAGGGGGTGGGAGAGCTGCTTACGAGGAGAGAATAAGACAGCTGGGACTCTCCACAGGGAGAGGAGAGGTCTTGAGAGGGATGAAATCATGAAGGTTTTAGGAAAGGTGACTGCAGACCTGCTCACCCCATCCCACAGCACACTCACTGCAACGAGCAGGATGCCGATTTAAACCTGATACGAGGAGGCAGGTTTTTTCCCAGGGGAAGCGCTTTTCCTACACACACTGTCTGGTGACTGGAGGCTGAAGGTGTCAGCAGGGTCGGTGAGGCTGTGGCTGCAGGGGACAGTGTTATTGTGGCTGTCCTTCAACCTGCGGCACAGGGCAGAAACAGCACAGAGCACAGCACTACCCAGCTGCTTGGCAAGCTCCCCTTGTTCCTCAGTGTCAGCTGTTCCAAGTAAAGGCTGCAAAATTCCTGGGGCTGCTGTGCAAGTGGGATGTTTGTCATGATCAGCGTGGGGTGCCACTTAAAATCTGATTCATCTGGATCCTCCTGGAATGACATATTTAATATGAATTATTTTTTTATCCCCCAGCAATTTTCTGACTGCTCCTCTCTATAGGTCTGCAAGAGATAGAGAACAGCATATATATCCTTTCATGCAGCCAATGTGGAAATTGAACAACTTGCTTCCTCAAGGGACTTATTTTCCCCCAAGCAGGAGGTCGGGTAGCAGAGCTGGCAATCTACTTCATTGCTTCTGGCTGCAGGGACACAGCCCTGGTCACAGCCCCCTGGGGACACATGCTGTGTGTCCACAAGTTCAGGTACCACTGTTCAGTGCAGCTAGCTTCCACATCTCTTT
>NW_009951958.1:4220298-4239413 GCF_000747805.2 Chaetura pelagica
CTTTCCCTGAGAAAAAAAGCCAGCCTGGGGTGCTCCAGTACAGTTCCTGCATCATGAGATCCCTGAACCTTTTTGCAAAAGTAACCCCCCCAAACAGTAGAGATGAGGCATAAGAAAAGGGATTATTTTGCTAATCCCATCCACATCTCCGTGTCCCAGTTGGATGGGTCATTTACCAGAGTTTTTCCTCTTGGAAGTGCTTTCCATTGTTTCTCTGGCTTACTGCTCTAGCCTTCGCCCTGGCTCAGATGGTCCCACTCTGGTTTCGTTCTCTGAGCTGGTGATGCTGCTCCAAACCCTGAGCATCAGGGGGGCTGCTGTGCCCCAAAGTCTCAGCTGAGAAGGCAGCCCTATGGCCGGGGAGTCCCTGGCCCACTGGCAGTAGCCACGCAAGGAAAAAACCCTGAGCAGTACCAAGGTTTACAGCCTGAGCCATGCCTGGGCCTGAGTCTGGAGGAGGCCTGCTCCCCAGGGCTCAGCTGCACCATGGGTGGGTCAGGGCACTCATGTCACACCAGACGTGTGACAGCAGCGTGTGATCAGTGTGTGTGAGGCTCTGCCTGTGTCCTCCCCATTTTCTTGCCTCTGCGAGTACACACATTTGCAGGCACACGTGTGAGCCTGCGTGTCCAGACTCCTAACCCCATTTCTCTGGGAAGAAACCACTCAAGAGCTCTTTCCAAGTAACATTTCCAATAAAGAAACCTGCGCAAACGGTGCGTAAAGCTTTTATGAATCAAGCCCTTAATCAGAACTTCGGGTTTCTGAGCACATCCTTCAGGCCTAACAGCCCTTTAATGCATTCATCACATTAAGAGTTAATTTACAACACGCGGTTTGAGACGAGCTCTCGGCCCTTCGCTGAGGATCCGCCTGAAGTGTGAGCCATGAGTTAACAACCCAAATGTATTCCACTCTCAGGAAAAAAAAATTACCCCTGATATTTTCACCCTTCAAGGGAGTCTCTGGGCCATGAAACAACATAGCAATGGTGTGACGGGGCCACCGCCGCGTTCATGAATTTTAGATGCCTGCAAGAAATTATCTGTTTTGCCGGACCCTTGCTGGGCTCAATCAGTTCCTCCATGGTTGGTGACAATTAAGAGCCAGTATGATGCAAAGAGGATATTTTAGACACTGCTTGACACCAAGGCTTCCATCCCACTGTCTTTGGTCTCTTCTCTGCCTCCCAGGACATGTCTCTTCTCTCTCTTTCCCCAAAAAGGATCAAGATGTTTGATGTTCTCCCAGTTTCCGAGAAATGGGCTTTCATGTCCATAGGCGTGTGTTCCTGTGCACAAATGTTAATTTTGTTGAAAGGAAGGGAATTCATTCCCTAGTACCATTTGCCTCTGCAGGATGTTGGGAAGTCTTTGGGCTGGACTGTGGAGCACTGTGGTCCATGCAGAATGGGTGTCAGAAAGGCAGATCTCCTACTTCTCACTTTTTTTCCTCATTCTGTTTTCTAAGCAGATGACAATTTTCAAACCATTTTTCTCTTTTGAGACAGAACCATCCTGGAGTGAAGCCACAAATCTGCCAGTGAAATAAAAAGGCCATGCAAAGCACTTTGTTAAGCAGCATCTTTCCTGAGGAGATCTCACGGGGCTTTGCAAAGCTTTGCACGTCCAGAAGGTCTCAATAGAAACGCAATGTATTGTTATCCCCATGTCTTCTTTTATCTTCCTTCTCATAGTAACAGGGCAAAAACTGAGACAAGGGGAACATGGAGGGGGATCACAAAGCCACACTACCAGCACTGCCACACTCTCCCCTGTCCTCAACCCCAGTGTCCCCCCTTTGCTGGTGCTGCCTGGCTCAGTGCTCCAGCACTCCTGGTCACATCCCAGCTGCAGATGTGGGCTCCACTGTGCTCCACAGAGTCATACCAGGAGAAGGGAGATGATAATCAGCTGTGCTCCTAACAGAGAAGGCCAGGAAAGCTTTACAGTTTTGGATGAAAAAAGGTTATTTTAATTTAAATGAAAACCTTTTTCAAAACATATCAATTTCAGTGCAATATTGTCTAGCAAGAAAAGGCTCAAATTATCCTCCATTCACATGCTGGCATTGGATGACTTTCACTTTTCATCTGTTTTGATTCAAAAACTAAACCACAGTTTATAAGATATATATATATATATCACTTTAAAGATCAAAGCAAAAGGAAGTTTGAATTCACTAAAACGAAACATTTCCATTAAAATGGTTATTTACAAGTTAGAAATATTGGAAAAGTTTAAAACTTCGGTGTTTTCTCCTTCTGAATTGAAAAAAAAAATTAAATAAGGTTTTGTAGAATTTTTATGAGAAAAACATGATGTTCCCACCCCACTCTTCTACTGATGGACTGACATGAAAATCACAGGAAACCTGGGCTCACCTGCTCTGCTTGAACTGGAGATATGGACTTGCATGTTTCACAAAAAAAAGTCTTATTTATCTGTCATGGACTTTTCTCATTGTCCCCCTCCTCAAATTGTTCCACTTTTTCACATGGTAAATAGAACAGACCTGTTAGGCTTTTCCTGGACCCTGCTCAGATCAGCATCCCTCATCTTAAAAAGCCAACAATGAAGATGACATTGCTTTTGCTGGGTGAAATTTGCTTGATTTTTTCCACCCCCACCCCCCCAACCATTCCTTGATCTGTAGTTTCCTTCCCAGCCTCTGCTCACTCCTCCTGTTGTGTCTGCCTTGGTGCCCCTTGCTCAGCAGAGAGTCTGTGCCCATGAGCATCTTCCCAATGTTGCAAAGCTTGGCTCACAACTGGGGACATCTGGTATCTTCTCTTTTGTGCAAGCATCTTGCTTAGCTTAATGCCAGCTATGGAGGATTTCCTGTGTTTATAGAAGATGGTGAGTGCTCCATGGTGTTATTGCTGTTTCCCAGCCTGGGCAAATACTCCATTGACTTTTGCAGTGGGGCAAAGGCAAGTGCTCTGGTGCACATCAGGCAGACAATAATACTCAGACAGTTTGTAGCAAATCTCTTGATCCAGTCTTTGAATTTGGGAGCCTCATATCATGTAAATACGTACGAAAGCCTGTTAGCTCCTTTGATCATATTAACCTGACGTTGTGCACAATTAGTTTCAAATCTTTGTCTGAAAAGCTCCATATTGATGGAGGGAGAGACACAGGGGAGGGATTCGGCCTGTCAGAAGAAAATTACTTTTGAGAAAATGGAAATTTCTTACAGTTATGTGACTCAAGCATAATTCTTGCTAGTGTAACATGGAAACCAAGTCCAACTGTCTTGTAAAGAGCTCCAGGATGCTGCTGAGATCTCTGCTAGGCTTGTCTCAGGGCAGACATAGTCCCTGGCTTGGGTAGACTCAGCGTATTAAATAGTGGGGTGACAAATGGTGACAGCATGGAAGAGAAGCTGATGTCAAGGCCTTGATATTAAAGAATTTAGGATTTAAATAGACACAGTGTTTTGGGGAAACAAGCATAATGTTGTTCCCATTTTAAAGGTCTTATCAGTGGCTGATACATATAAATATATTATATATAATATATATAATATAATATAAATATATATATATATAAATCCACATGAAATGCTAAGTTTCCAGTCCAGTATCTTCTCTTATCAAGGGGATGACCATTCCCTCTCTGGAGGGCCCCCGTTTTCTGTCCTTTGAAAATGTGTTGATCAACTCATGGGATGGAAGTTTTTGTAGACTGTAATTTCACCTTGTCTGTTGACCATATCAGTTTAATTGCCTTAAATACCCTTGCCCAGAAGGGATGTCTGTCCTGTTTTCTCCAAACACTGCCTGACATCATCCTTTGACTAAGCTGTTCAGGAAGCTCATTATCCTTGTGGGATCAGTCTGTCCTCTGCTGGAACCAATCCTATCTTCTCTCTCCCACATGGACCATTTACCTGACAATTTCTAATTTTTAGCCTCCCCAGTTAGGTGAAAAGATCAAGACAATGACAGCATTGTTTCTCCTATACAAGGCGTGAGAATTATTGCTTCCACTCATAGATTTCTGCCTCTGCCTTGGTCCTACTGCTCGAAGTGGCTGGAGCTGCAGCCTCTCAGAGGAGATATAAAACCCCTCAAAGCCACTTCTCCACTTGTGCAATAGCAGCAGGGTCTCTTATCTGCAGAGACCATATAAGCACTAAAACGCTCCATCCGAGCTGGGCACAGCCAGATTTCCAGTGTAATTAAATGTGAGGATCAGTTATGAGGGAAAGGGAAGAAATCTAACTCTGATCAACAAGGGTATTCCAATGGGAGCTGGTTAAACTAATCCAGGAGGCTAATTAGCCATGCTATTTTCCTGTTATTTCTGGGTCCCCTCCATGGTGTCAGATGTTTGATAGAGACTATCCTGCAATCTCCAGCAAAAGGAAACAAAGGGCATCCACTAAGCACCGTGCTGGAAGAAAGTTCCTTGTACTGCATCTTCATCTATTCAAGACCCTGTGAGAGCAGGTTCTCTACACAGCTCCTTGGTGTCATGCCAGGCAGTGGCAGCAGCAGGGAGACAGGGGAATTGCTCTTGTTCAGGCAGGCAGGGGAGATGGTTCCCTACAGTTTCATGCACCTCAGCAAAAACAGTGCAACTTTGGGATGGTCTCTGGCATTCCTTGGACAGCCTGAAGGAATACTGATAGCATCTGAACATTGTCATGCTGCTCTCCTAACTGATCTGAGTGACCCATATGCTTTTTGGCACCATGGGGGACATTTTGCTAAATGAGACCAGGCTTGCGATTATTTGGGGAATTATAAAGAAAGAAACTGTTTACCTGTTGAACAGAGAAAAGAGGAAAATAGCAGGGAATGCAAACACTTGAGATATCTTCTCTCTTCTCCTCTGTTAGTAATGGCTCTCTGAGCAGTGATAATTCGAGAGCAGCTCTTTACCTCCACAGCCAACTGAGACAATTTTTCAATTAGCAAAACTTTCAGGTTGCCTCCTGTGAGCTCTGTGGAGAGCACACCGATGCAGTAGACAGCCCTGCTTGTCATTTCTACCCTTTCAACTAACTTTGCTGCCTGCCTCTCCTTGCAAAAACCATGAGAGCCAGGCACAGGCTCATACAGGAACCTGTCCTTGTATCCAGGAATATGCCAGAGAGCTGCTTTATGACAGTTGTGACAGTGAGGAACAAATGAAAGTGAAGGGAGCTTAATTTCCAGCAGTGATTCGTTGCTGACAAATGCAGCTCACCATAGAGCCTCATGGGTGGATCTTGCCGTGAGCACACCTGGTCTGTGAACAGCAGTTTATTTAGTAAGTTTTTTTCTCAAAGTCTGTATATCAGAGGTTTTCACATGGTTTCTCTGATTCAACCTTCAGGACCTTCTGTGCCTGCTAAAGTACCCTTGCTGGAGGAGACTGAGGTCTCCATACAGGCTGTTCTGATGTAGTCCTGGAGTTGCAATAGTGCCAGGAGTTTTCAGGTTTGTTTGCAGGTGTCCAGCAGTCTGAACACTGTTGGGAAACTTTCCTATCAATATGGTTCATTCAATCAGGAGTGCTCACTGGGTTTCTGGTTATTTTCTAAGTTGTGTAGCCCAGGAGGTCAAAAGGAATGGTCAGATTAGTATTTCTAGTCCTAAAAATTTACTAAACCCTCCTGCTTCTCTGTTGCTTGGCTTCCCCCCACCAAGGACCAACATGCAACTAGATTCTATTGCCTATCATCTTCCTGAAACTCCAAGAAATAAAACCCCAGGGACTGACCTTCCCTTCTTTCTTTTGTAAGGACTTGACCCATCCCTTCCTTGGGGTCTGCAAGGAGGCTCACTCTGGTGACCTGCTTGGGCAGAGGAATGTGCTGGTGACAGGATAAGAAATAACTGTAAGGAAGCGTCTCCCAGTGAAAAATACTGTTGTTATGCTAACCTTTATCCAATGAAGCAGCCATCTCTGGTGTCTGGTGGCTGGTGACCCACAGCCAGGCTGCCTGTGTGATGGGCTCAGGTGGCTGGGGGGGATGGATATTCCTTAGGGATGTGAGCACAGAATCAGGATGTCACTTTTGTGTCCGGGGTTTGCTTCATTGCTGCTGAGCAATGTGTCAGGGACATGGAGGGGAATCTCTCAGGAGTGCCTGTCCTTGGGCACCAGTACTTGTGCTTGTGCAAGGTTGCAGTCATGTAAAAAGTGGCCTCTCAGCATGAGGTAAGTACTTGTTACTGAAGCACTTTGAAACGAGCTACGGTTCTCATTATTTCCTGAGCTTGGTGACAGTGCTGTTGCTTTCATCTGAGACTGTTTCTTGTGCTTCTGAGGAGCTGACAGGAGTCCACCCACTCCCAGTCAGTGAGGAGGGCTCCTGAATAAGCACCTTACAGCTCTGTGTGCTCCTGCAGAGCCCTGCTTGATCCCTGAGTTGCTTTACAGACCAGGATTGTATACACACCACCAAGAAGCAGCTATGGAAAGAGGATCTAGAGGATATCCTGGAGACCTAACCCTGGATAGATCTATGCCAAACATAAACTCACAGCCCTTGGCAGCAGCTCTAGCCCAGGCAGACTTTTCTAAATGGATACTGGAGGGCAAATAGCAGCAAAGGCAGAGAGCAGCTCTAGGCAGGGAAAGACCTCAGGCATAAGATCAGAGACGTCTTGGTATTTACTTTAGGTATGGAAATTGTAATTAAACTTTTCTCTTCATCCCTCAGTGGGTTTTGGTTCAAGCCCTGCAGGTGACTTTGATGAAGAGACAGTGCTGCTCTGCAGACCCCGGAGACTAAATGGTTTCTGTTCTGGACTGTTTGCCGTGGTGGCATTTGGTCACTTACCTCATGCTGGCAACACTTTCAGCCTGACCTGACAGGGAGCCCATTGTGAACAGCATCACTATATAAATAGTGTCAATCCCGTTGGGTCCAGCAATGGGACTTGAAGTGATGTGGGACTCGTGTGCTGTGGGAGGGCAGAGTTTGGGAGAGGCATTGGAAAGCCAGGCTGCAGCTCACTGGTATGCTAAAAGTTCCATTACTAAAAACTTTGCCTGAGGTTCTTAGGCATAAGGGCACGATTCCCAGTCATGATGCTTTCTTTCCACAGACTCCTAGAGCTGTGAGCTGTGCCAGGTGCCTCAGGTTCTCCCAGATCCTCGTATTGAAGTTTCTCAAAGATGAATTACCACGTGTAATTGCCATGATGGATAAGGCAGCAAGGTGTTGAACAGGGCTCTGGAGTCATGCAGAACCTACATTCACCCCTTTTGTTCAGATGGAAAATTAAATGATTCTTAAAATAATAAATGTGCACCCTTGAGAGAAATACTCAGCTGCTCCCTCAAGAGGTGCTGTGCTGCTCTGGTGCTGAGCGAGGAGTAATGAAGGTAATTGAAAAGTTATTACTTTGGGGCCAAAATGTATCTTGGCTTGGATAGCCTTGCAAATGCACTCGGCTGGTGAAGGCATCCACGTTCTGCCACAGGGAGAACAGCCATGCTGCAAAAAAACCAGGCCACCACAGCTGGGGTCAGGCTCAGCACGGCCCTGCTCTTTCCACAGTTGCAAAGTTCCTGAGCTAATCCCATGCCAGCTGGCTGGATGGTGCTACCTCATCAGACCAGGATGAGCGTGAGCAAGGTCACATGTGTCATCTGGGCTGGGAAAGTCTAAGATCTCCCAGGCCATGCAGGGGAACTCACCAAGCTGCAGGCAGCTGGTCAGGGAAACAGTGTGCTTGGGTATAAACAGCAACATAGGGGCTGTATGGGAGAGATTGACCAACCTATGGGCATTACCGAGTCATGTCAGGGAGACCACAAGGATTTGGCCATTCTTCCTCTTGCTGGTATCAGCCTTTCCTTCTCTTCCCTGTGATTTTTTCTTCTCTGTGGCCATAGACAAATGGCAGAGGTGGAAGCAGGATGGAAGGACCAGTGGGTGTGGAGAGGACTAGCTGGACCATCTGGCTCAAAGCACAGTGAGCTGGAGAAAGCCCATCAGAAATCATCAAGATGGCAGAGGTGGGTGTACAAGGTGAGGTGGAAAGGTAGTATTTGTTTGAGCCTGAAGATGAGAAAGACAAGGAGGATCTTGCTGCCAGCTTCAGCTACCACCAAGGGAACTGTGAGGCTGGAGCCAGACTGTCCTCAGAGGTACACAGCAACAGAAGAGGCCATGGGCACAGGTGACAGCAGGGGCAATGTCAGCAAGGTATAGTGAAAACACACCTTCAGAACAAAGGCTGTGGCCCTGGGATAGGGCAGTGTTGGGGAAATCTCTGTCTTTGCAGATAATAAACAGCCAGCAGGACAAGGCCCACATCAATGTGACCTAACTATGAAGTTGGCCCCTTTGCATAGGGGGTAGGACCAGAGAGCTCCAGAGGTCCCATCCTGCCTCAGTTACACTGCTGCTTTGGTACTGATTTGTTCATCAGTAGGAGGAGTTAAACTTTGCTAGTTCTGCAGAGGCAAGAAGGCTGCAGGAGATTTCAGTCTGTCTTGCTGGAGAGTTGTGCCTCAGCCTAAGGTACAGCTGCTGAATTCTTTCTTGCTTGTGCTAAAGGTTTGAAGGGGGTTTTCAGTTTCTTAGACCAGGCAATGACAGACCAGGCAATGACAGTTCCTGTCCCCTGCAGCTCAGCGAGGGGTGGGAGTCTCCTATGAGATGGTTCATTGATTCCTTGAGATGTTTTCAGAGATGGTGCAGAAGCACCATCCAGCATGTGAGTGGTCCCCCCTGTCCTGTACACCCCAAAGAGAGGAAGGAAAGAGAAAAAACAAAAGTGAAAATGTGCTTTTCTGGGTCTGCCTGGAACCTGGCCTGGCTGTGGACAATTTCAAAGAAACACTTCAAAAGGTTTTGGTTTGGTTTGTGGTTTTTTTTCTGTTTGTTTTTTTAAAAATTAATTAAAATAAAATTAAACTTTTTACATGTTGGGTTTGTTTGTTTGTTTGTTTTTTGGGGTTTTTTGGGGTTTGTTTTTTGTTTGTTTGTTTTGATTTTTTTTATAAAAAGCTCTCAAATAATTAGAGTACTCAAAGCAAACAGGCTCTTCATGCTTTATTACCTGACGTGTATTATGGTTCCATTAATGCACTGTGGCACTTCTGTCATTTTTCCTATTTCAAAATGTTTTAAAAATGGGACTCAAATAATCAACATTAATTGGCAGCAAAACAGAGATGAACCTTCTAAAAGGGAAATAATTGTACAGCTCTAATTTGATTAAGTAGCAAAGCTCATTGTTTCCATCTTAGGTGGACAGTAAAAACACAAGTAAAGTTAATATTTATTAATCTTAATGTGCAGGCCAGGTAATGACATTGCCCAGGGAGGCAGCGAGGGCTGCGTGACTCTCCCGTGCTCTCTCGCTGTGTGTTTGCACACCCGCCAGGTAAACAGGAAAGAAAGGAGGCTTTGGTGCTAATTAGAGAGATGAAATTCACTTTCCAAAGGCTCCTGATTTTAATCTTGTGCTCAGGACTATGGAAGCAGGTAGGTAATTGTGTTTGGTGACAGTGGCCAAAAACTGGGAGTGGGTGAGAAGCTCTGGAAGGAGACACGACTTACACACGCAGACGTGTGTGTGTGGGGACACACACAGAGTGCCACACACTCTCCCCATGTGGCGTTCATTTCCCATGCAGACATCTTTCCACACTTCCAAAGTGACTTTTCTCCCCCATGTTTTTCTTCTTCTTTTCCATTTCCTCATGCCTTTCAGCAAATGCAGCAGGGATGTGGAGCATCCGAGCACCGTGAGCAGGACCAGCACCGCACCAGCACGGGAGCGCGACACAGGGACGTTGCTGGAAGTTGAGTCTGGAGCTCAGAAACTTTTGGGGCTGTTTCTGCCCGGCTGTGACTGTCCCTGTGTAGAGCATGACAAAGGGAGATAACAAAGGCAGGGGCAGAGCGGAGACAAGAGTGCTGGCTGGTAGCAGGGAGAGGCTGCAGACCAGGAGAACTTTTGCAGCCAGTGGGAAATTGCCGCTTGGTGGCTGCTGGTTGAAATCCACCTCAGGACAGCGGGGGCTGGAAAGCTTTGCCTGCAACAGTTTTACTCGTCTGTAAATCTGCTCATTTCCATCACTGCTTTGAACACCTGCCAGCACTGTGGCTGGGTTCTTCTGTAGGAAAGATGCTTTTACAGCGCAGGAGTAGATCGTGTCAGATAGTGGGATGAAGATCATGATAGTTGCCCAGGGCAGACAAGACATGCCATTTTGCTAAGTCTGTTTGAATGCCAAGGCTGGCTGGAATCTGCCAAGCCAAGGCAGGTTGACCCCATGAGTCTGCAGACCGGGTTAGCTGGTACTAAACCTGTGATCAGCACTTACCCCAATCAACAAGAGCTGCTTCCAAGACAATTTGTGCTGGGCAGGAGCAAATTTAGAAATTTTTCAAGCATCCTCTCAACAGACCCAGTGAAGAAGAAGAGAAGGGCCCCAGGGCATCACAAGTCTACCAGTTGATTTTCCCACCAAGTCTGCTCAGCATCTTGCAGGATTTGCCCCGCTGCATCCTGCCTTTTAATTGCTGACTGATTGTAACACAGGATTTTATTTTCCCCATAATGACTCTTGGGGCCCCCAGATGTTCTCCTCAAGTGTGGTTGCGTCAGCACTAGAGACTGAATGACTGATACCAGCAATTTTTACAGCCTGAAAGAAGAAAAATATGTGAAGGGGATTTAATTTAGCTCCAATATTGTGTCTTCATCTTCAAGACTCTACAAGAAAGCAACACCAAAAGGTTATTTTACAGTGAGAGGATGGAGAATTAGCTTTAGAGAGGGAGAGATCACCAAGCTGGCTTTCTAATATCAATTCATTACAGAGAACACGTTTGCACAGCCTCTTCGCTGCTGCCGTTAATTTAAACCTTGATGATTAAAAGCTGTAATTGCACCATTTTAAACAAATGTCTGCTATCTGGATTATTATATTTTTAATTAGTGTGGCTCTGTCAAATGTTTTATCCTTCTGATTGATTTGCTTATGCGGTATTTATTTATACTTCATTGATCTCCCTGACCCTGCTATCTCCTGAGCATGCGATTTGGTCATGATTCCAGCAAATGGAAGACAACTGAACCAGGAAAGAGCAAAAGGTACCAGGTTATCTCTCTCTTATGAGCTCTTTGCTGGTCTCCATTTTCACCTCCCAACCCAGCTGCTCTTTTGCTCTTTGCTCTTTGCTCTTCCCCAGAGCTGTGGGGGAGGATGAACAGCCTGAAGGACTGGCTGCCTAAAGATCAGGATGGGGGAAAACTGAATTGCCATCCAGCAAACCTCAGGATGTGGTGCTGGCAGGAGCATCACAGGACTCCGAGGCTTCATTCTCTGTGTTAAAACTCGTACCTTAACCATTGCTTCACAGACAGGAGCCTGCTTCTCTTTCTCTGGGGGACTCTCTAAAAATGTAGTTTCCCTGGCAGAAGGCAGGATTTCCTGGTAGGCTGGTTCAGCTCTCTGCTGCCCAGCTCTGTGTGCAAAGTGTGTTTCAGCCTTGCTCTCTTTCTTAGCACCACCTGAATGTGACCATTGGGTAAAATCCAGAATAAGCACCTAGACCCATTCTGGATGATGATACCCCACTGCATGCTGTTCTCTGCCAGGGGCAAAGATATGCAAGCAAGAATAACTTGTAGACCATCATCCTGATGTTCAGGGCACTCTTAATTGCTGCTCAGGGGCTGTGCTGATGGGCACACGTGAGAACATGCTGAGAATATTCAAGAGGCCACTTATTCCTGTTGGACTCCAGGATTCCTCTGCTGATGCACTTACCTCCTATCACACATAATATCTGCAAGACAGGGACTGCCACTTGCTCTGACCTTGTGCTCCTCCACTACAGGAGATTTCTGACTGTTCACAAGAGCCTTGATAATGTGACACATCATGATGAATAGTCTGCTTGCCTGGTAAATACTGCAACACTCTCAAACACTTGACTTTCCCCAATTTCCTACTGTTCCTGAATCCCTCAAGGCATGGATCAGGCCTTCAGCATTGCAGAAGAGGAGTCTGTATGTATACCCTGCCTACACAGAGGTAGGAAGGCAAGAGGGGTGTTAAAGACAAATCAAAGTGGTTTCCATAAGCATTGCCACGTGCTCCTTGGGAAATGTGGGAGGAATGGGCTGGGATGAGGCACTGGCATTCTGCAGCTGTAGCAACTCTCCTAGAATCATAGAATGTCTTGGGTTGGAAGGGACCTCTAAAGGTCATCTAGTTCAACCCCTCTACAATAAGCAGGGACATCTCTAACTAGAACAGATTGCTCAGAGCCCCATCAAGCCTGACCTTGAATATCTCCATGGATGGAGTCTCCATCACATCTCTAGGCAACCTGTTCCAGTGATCCAGCACCCTCATATTAAAGAACTTTTTCCAACCTTAATTTACCCTTTCTGCCTTAAAATCATTACTCCTCTCTTGAATTCTCTCAATTTGACTAGTGGAAGTGGGTTTGATAGTCCATGTCTTACTGATTTTTACCTAAGAGACAACAAAGAAACTTGTACAAATCTCTTCCTAATGAACTTCCTACCACAACAGTTGACTTTGGGTAGGCTTATTGTGCAACTGGTGATCATTGTGCAGAAAGGCAGAGGTGCTGTTTGAAAACCCCAGTCTCTTCAGGCAACTCTCAGCTGGGAACCAGGGCACTGTTGGTCTGATACTTTGCTAAATGTGAATGTTTCCATTGCTAGAAAATCCTATGTCAGAAGGTGACCTGCAGAGTAATGGCAGGTGGCAGGAACCATTTATGGTCCTCTCTGAGATCCCCATTGATCTAAAGGGAGATGCTTCTGCTTCAGGGTACATCTCAAAGAGTGGAGAAGGAAGATTCTCTCTGGTGTCCTGTTCTGTCTAGACCAGGCTTCGCTTCACATAGATCTGCAAGAAGAGGGGAAGATTTCTACCACCTGCATCCTTGCACAGCTCTGGCCCTGGAATATTCTGCTCCTTGGAAAGCTGCTTCCTGTAGGACCCATCTCTCCAGCCCATCTGCCTGCAATGAGGCTGTAGCCAGAGCTCAGACAGTCCTCAGACAGAGGACACCTATTCGAAACATCTGCTCTTACACACACAGACAGACCATCACTAGGACAATCTGTGCTCTTTGGCTCTCTCTGCTGGCTGCAGTGCACCCCATTCCCGAGATTGTGCTCAGCAATGTCACCCCACATCCCATCCTTGGGGCAACAGGCTGGAGGGGGGAGCAGGGAGGCAGGGAAAGAAATATTGTATTTGAGCTGCTGGGAAGACTCACAAACTATGATAAGTACAAAAAGTAAAATTGGGAAGAAAAGTGGAGGCAGCGAAGATTTATAAAAGAGCCTTGCAAATGTGACAGCCAATTTCCAGGGGGATCCTTTTTCTTCCTTAAACCTCAGTCTTGAGGAGAATGAGAGATTTTCCTTGAAGGCAGAACACAGAGCTGTGGAAGGGAGCAAATGCTCTGCCTCTGAGCACAGCAGCACCCAGCTTGCTGCTGGGCCAGGAGGCATTTGCTGACTTCTGCTTTGGGCCAGGGGGAATCTCCTAACAAGCATTGAGGGACCAGCAAAGGAGGGTCTGGGAGCAGCTCTTAGCTCACCTCCTGGGAATGCTTTGCCAGGGCTGGAAGCCAGGACTGATTTCTCCCTATGTACCATGGAGGGATGCTCAGGCCTCGTGAGAAGGACCAAGTCCCTCTTCCTCTGGTCCAGCAGCCAACCCAGGTGATGAACAAAGTCTGGACTTCCATAATTTTATGCTTTCTCAGGGAAACTCTCCATAGGAAATGCTGGGGACCTTAATTACATTAATTTCATTAGTGAAACTATCAGATGGGTTTCTTTGTCAGATGATGTTGGAAATATTAGTTAATGGCAAAAACTGGCATTTCTATTACACATATGAGAAACAATGAACTCACTTTTCTTGATTAATATTCTTTTTTTCTGTTTTACTAGTTGTTTATGGGCTGGGATCCAAAAAAATCTTCTGAGGTACTCATGGCATCTGGCCAGACAGCTATTCTTAAAAGTGCAATTAGATGTTGACAAAAAGTAACAATTCCCTAATAAAACAAAGATAAAGGAGAAGAAAAATGCCCAGTGTAAGTGAGTTTTATTGCATTATTCTGGTGGGAGGCTGTCAAAGAGTCAGGAGGTGTTCAGAGAGCAGAGAGTACAGTCTGTTCCTTTATCATAATAACTTTTATTGCCTAGGTATATCTTTCCTCACCCTGGTCAATAAACACCCTGCTGCTTTGCTTTCAGAGAATTAGGACTCGATTGCAGCAGTGAGTGCTTCTTCCTGAGCACCTGGAGCTGAGCTATACAGGGGCTGGGGGTTGCTCTGGTGCTTTCCAGAGCTGCTGAGAGCAGGGCAGGATGGATAGGGAAGAAGATTCCTGTGATGAGAGCAGAGGTCTGGGCATCTGAGATGCTCTCAGGGGCTGCAGATCTGAGTGATCGTGTGATGTTTGCTAGGAGACACAAAGGCAGAGTAAAGGCAAAAGCAGAGCAGAGCATCTTACAGGCTGTTCTGGGTAAAGGGTAGTTGTGCCCATGGGTCTAGGCTCTTGGTCTTTTCTGTGGAGTCTAAAGGCATTAACTGGTGCCAGAATGGACCCAGGCTATGAAATGTGGATCCCATAAGTATCTCCTCTGTACCACAGCTAGGATCACTTCAAGCTATCTGTCACCTGCCAGCTTTCTGGACCAAGGAAGACTTGCCTTTTTTACCAATTTGGGCTGCATATAAAGAAAATCCTGGCCTGCTTGCTAGAGTGAATGACCCCCCCGGCATAATTAGTGGGAGAGTTAGCTGCTTGGGATGGCTGAGAAGCTCATCACTGACTTTCCATCAGGGGATGTGTGTTTCCAAGCCTTATGCAACATTTTCTAATTTTCATTAAAAGCAACTCTTCAGACAGCAGTTTCAAACCCTTTTGTGTGGTTCCTCACAGACATTTCCCTGCAGTGCCTCAGGTGAATCACTGGGTTGAAGGTACCTGCTGGAATGGGGATTGCTCTGGGTCTGCCCATGACACTGAGCGCAAGAGGGAAGATGAATCAGCTCTGTGTGGATTATTGCAGCCCCCTCCCTCTTAGGAGCCTCTGCTCTGAGCTGCAGAGAACACCTCACACAAACTGCTCTCCCCATCCACAGCTCTAGCCTGTGGGAACTGACTGTGCCTGTGCTCTTAGCCCAGATTCAGCCTTGCAGAGCAAGAGTCTTCCCAGCCCAGGACACTGTTGCGTGGCTGTCTGGCTAAGGATTAAATATAGTCATTTAATCTCTTTACACCATAATTCCCGCCTATTGAAGAGAAACAATAAATCTCCCTTTGCCTTTTGAGTCTATTTAGCTCAGTCTCTTGCATTGTGTTTGTGTGGCTCCCAGGACCTGGGATTTCTGCAGTGCAAAATCACATACAGTGATACTGTATTTAATGCCCTGGGAGCCATCTCCCCTAACTCCAGGAGCTCCTGAGCTGTCAGAAGGAGCAGGTTTGTCTTTCTGCCTCCAAACCGAGGACATTTGCTCCTGCCTCCACCACTGTATCTTCATTAAGCTTCATAGAAGCTGCCGTGATGTGACAGCATCTGTATTGCTGAAATAGGCTGGTGTAGCATGTGAATCACTCTGTCTTTAATTCCTGCTTGTGCTTGAGGATCATCCACATCCCTATTTGTGATGAATTTCACTCCAGCAATTGGCAGGATTAAGCTCCCTTCAGAAACACTGGCTGAGCACAGTGGCCAAGAGGAAAAGCCTCAGGCGAGTAGTGGTCTATTTATATCCCATGAAAGATGGACTTGGTGCATAAGAATATTCAAGCCCCTGGCCTCCTTTCTGTTCCTGTAGCTGCTGTCTTGAGGCTGTCTCAGCACTGAAGAATTAGCTGCTTTCTGAAAGCTACGTGGAACTTCAGTCAAGGAAGGAGTGAGTAGCCAGGGATGTGGAGGTCTCTGCTTTACTGAATCCCCTAAAAAATCTGCTCCCTTGACAATGCACAGCAGCAGAGGCATCAGACGTGAGCTAGAACTGTTGCTCTCTCCTCAGACAGTCTGTCTCTGCACCCTCAAGCAGGGTCCTGTTCTCACTCCGTCTGCTTTTAGGGCTGAGAAACAATCTCCACCACCTGCACTTCTCAAACGTCTTTGAGGCTTCCCCCCTCCCAGCAGTGCCAGCCCTGCCCCTTTCCTAAGGGTGAGCTAACCTTGCACCCTCTACAGGAATCCAGAGGGTGAAAAAGGGTGCCCTGCATGCCAGGGCTATTCCCCTGCCCCCCCCAAACGCCAGGCCAATCCCCATTCCCTGCTCAGTCTGCAGCACACCCAGCAGCTGGTGAAGCAGAGACAGAGGACTCTGCATTTTCACAGGTCACACCACAAAACCTGCCCCTCTTACATGGGAGCAGAGGAGGCTCCCCGGAGCCCGGGAGATGGAGAATCATGTCATGGTTAAGGCTTCTTCAGCTAAGGCAGGACCCAGCTTCCCTGGCAGAAGCTGGGCAGGGAGCAGGCAGCCCTTTGCCCTACCTGCAGCAGAGGCAGCATCCAGTTCTGCCTCGGGGTTCCTGGAGGATGATTCCAGCAGCTCCCCCCCCCCGTGCACAGCCCCTGCTGCTCTCACCTGATGCCAGCAGGCTGTGGAGCAGCCCAGCCAAGCCTTGCTGTGTGAGAGGGGCAGAGCTGGGATTTCACATTGACATTGCTACAGCTCCCAATGACATGGGATTCACCTGCTCCCAACTCAAATCTAACAAACCTCAGGCACAGACCAAGAATAAAGGTGATGGCTCATGAGCCATCAAGAAACCTGCCCCACAGATGACTACACTTGGCACAGACTAAAGGTGACTTAACATGCCCTCAGCTGGGGAACCCACCAGAGTCATGCTCAACCCTCCACCCATGAACATCTCTAAGAACCCCCAATTTTCACCTTTCCTTCACATATGATAGCTACAAATTGTTTGTTACCTTTAATCCTGAATGATTTCTCTTCAAAGGGACACCTGTCCCCTGTGCAGGACACAAGCTCCAACTCACCCAGGACTGCATGTCACAAACCAACACAGCCAGAAAGGAAAGTTGAAAAGCATGAAGAATTTCTCTTCCATTCAGAGGTACATGTCTTCTTCCCAGTGCCATCTCCTACCCAGCTGAACCTTTTAATATTGTCTTTAAATACAGAAAAACTGCTGCAATCAGTTTTATTAGAGAGGGGCTGGTAGTGTGGGGTTAACATCTCAGCTTTAGAGAGATGTGAAACCACCCCCTGAGCAGCAGAACAAAGGAAAATTTCCCTAAGGAATGCCAGAAGCTGTGCTTGTCAGGGATGTTGAAAAAAATAAAACACACCAGGTAAGAAAACTTTTCAGTTTTTGTGGCTGAGGAGGTAATGAGACACATGTGTGGTAAATTTGCACTGTGATCCACTCATGATCCTGATCAGGTGGAGTACACAGCTGTGATTTAGAGTCATGCCTCTGGTGATGAGTGTAAGTTCTCCAGACTGACTGAACTGTGAGTGCTGCTGATTTGACTCAGCTGCAATTATCAGGATTTGATATCTAAAACACCAGTGTGTCTCTAGGGCCCTTAGAAAGACCACGGTGTGTGCATATGTGTGCATGTGGGTGCTGTTTGCTGCTGCCTAGACAAGTGTAATTTTGAAGGCAAGCATCCTGGGAGGTGACTTAGGTTTTCTCATTGACCACCAAGTCTCAACATCACCGTTTGAAACATAAACTTTATTGCAACAAAGAATTAAAAATAGTACATCTGAAAGAGTTGCAGAGTGCATGTCATTGAAGAACTAGTCATAAATCACAACTCAAGCAAATTGTGTACAATTGGAACAGAAAGTTTTATTAAAACAACTGGAAATCGAACTCAAATTTTCCTCAATTTTTAATTTCACCATAACTGTGGATTGTGTATTTACAGTCTTCGCCTCTTGTGGTGAAGCTTCTGCTTGGGGCGGGGGGCTAGTGAGAAGGCAGGGATGGATGGGAAGGAGAGGTGGGTTTCAAAAGCTAGCAGGATGTGAACGTTTTCCAGAAGAAGTTCTTGCAGCCCGCTTTGCGTTCCCGGGGCGCCAGAGCAGGGTTTGAGTTAGCCGAGCGCTCCAGCTCCAGTCTCACTTCATCCTGCTCAGCCCCTCGGGACAAGTCCTCAGACTCCAGGGCTTCATTTTCTGTCTGGCTTGGCTCTGAGAGCAGTTCTGCCAAAAAGTACTTGGCCAGTTCCTTGGGGGAGAAGAGAGAGAAGGAGACAGAAAAAGAGAGAGAGAGAGAGACAAGGATTACTCCTCTGAGCCACATTTGTGCACAGATTTGACGTGCAGGACTTTGGAAGAGAAGAGGAGCCCCAGCTTCCTAAAGATCCCAGCCCAACAGCTGCTGTGCAGCAACTGCACCTATGAAATAAAGCAGGCAGGAGAGCTCTGACATCTACCTGGTGTGGGGAAGAGACCACTGCCCTGGTTGTGGCAGGTAATGAACTCATCCAAGCTCCACATCACCTTCCCTTCCTGCAGCTCCAGCACACTGTGCCAGGCTCAGTGAGGATGCCACGAGGCTGCTGCTAAAGTGACCCAGGAAAGGTCTTTGGAGGAGCTCACAGGGGCGGATGAGTCGAGTCAACCTCTCACTGGAAGCTTCTTTTTCCTCTTGTTGCTCCAAGCCCTAACTGCCCCTTGCATAGATAAGGACATCTTTCTGCTTCACTGGGGCAGCTGCTATGGTTCAGTGCCACAGAGAAGCCGTGAAGAGCTTCACCACGGGCTCTGTCCTGGCAGCGGCTCCTCCTCAGCTCCACCAGCACCTGGCTGGGCTGGGCTGGGGGGTGTCCCCCCTTCCCACCCCCAGCTGCCCAGCCGGTTGCTGGCTCAGCCCCGACAGGGAACCAGGGGATCTGTCGGGGAGCTGGGCTCTACAGCAAGCGACTGAGAGGGCTGAAACGAGACCAGAAGTCTGCGCTGAAGGTACTCGGGTGTTCAGAAGAAAGCTAGAGGGGTCTGCCGCAGGAAAGCCGGAGGGATGCGATGGGGCTCTGATGGAGAGTCTGCAATGGGCATTCTCTGCAGCAGAGAAACAGGGATCTGGAGCAGGGCCGAGGGGGTGCCCAGCGGGGTGCCCGAGGTGTGCCCGGG
>NW_009951958.1:4240130-4248417 GCF_000747805.2 Chaetura pelagica
TCCGCTGGCAGCCGGCAGCCTCCCCAGCCCCCCGGGACAATGGCCCGGCTCTGCCGTAGCTCCGCAGCTCGGGGAAGCACCGACAAATGGATGTTTCTGTCGGGCTGTGCAGGTTCCTGACTGAGCCCGCAGGGACCCCTGACTCTATCCCAGGGTCACTGGACTTGCGGGTGCCAGGGGGTATGTAGCCTGTCCCGCTGGAATGGTCAGCATCCCCCACTCCTGCAAGCCGTCCCCGTGAGCTGGCTGGTGCCCACATTGAGGACAAAGCAGCTGCCAGCTTCTCTCACCCCAAAGGACAGGCCTTGTCAGCTATCTCCCAGCTGGCAGGAGCAGAGCAGGATGTGCAAGGAATGGGCTCGGATACCATCCAGAAAAGGGGTATCTGGAGCTCTCTTCCATCGCAGTTTCCAGCTAAGGAAAATCAAAGGTTTGTGGGCACAAGGATCCACGTACTGCACAAAAATCTCCAGAAGGACATTTTTTTTCAGGTTTAATAATCTGCCTTGTTCTTCTTCAACCCTGGTGCTGCTGGCTACGTTTGCTGAGGCTGACCTGGGAGCATGGCACATGAACCAAGTTGTTACTGCCTTGCTTTACAGTCAACAAGAGGAACTGGTGATGGTCACTGGTTCCACACCAGGCAGATCTGCGGGCTGAACTGCAATTGCTTGTGTCTCCCTTCCTTTCTGCAGATACCTGCAACCACACATCACCTTAATCCGCTACTTCCTCCCTGAATCATGGTGCAAAATGAATGACACCCATGAGAGAAGAAGCCTTCATTTGTATCCCAGGAGATCCTGCGGGCTGGGTTGACTTGTGTTACTTTTACAGTCAGCTTTTCCCCAGCTCCCTGACCTGAGTGAGCCAGCCTCTGTGCTCCAGGGATCCTGTCTGTCTTCTAGCACAGGTGTTGCTCTGAGAAAACTGGTGGAAAGGAGTCAGTCCCTGCTCTGATTCTGACACATTACCTTGCTTTGAACACAGATCACAGCCTACTAAGGGAAATAGGAGTGATCTGGACCTCAAAAGAGCAGATTGGCTCCAAGAGCTGTGACTCCCAGTGATTCACTCTCTCAAACCATGTCCCTGTGCTAGCAGCTGGACCAGCATCCCTCTTCTGCAAAGAAACAGAGACAGTCCTGTGCATGGCAAATGGCCAAGGCAGCAGATGCCAGGGCATCAGACCTATCCTGGCCCTCTTGCCTGCCTTCAAGTGAGATTTCCTAGGGATGGTTTCTCCCAGCAACAGTAATTTCCTCAGTTCTCCCAGCTGTGCCAGTGACAGCAAGCTGGACACTCCCAGTTTACTTGCATTGGGAATTGTCTGCTTTTGTAGCCCCTAGTCTCCCATCCTTGTCACAGCACAACCCAGCTGTGCCACACTGCAGTGTCAGCCTGGACCAGTTTTGCAAAAGGACCCAACTCCCCAGCATCTTGTCCCAGCTCCCACAGCTCAGTGCAGAGCAGCCTGCTTGGGTGCCATATTGGGGAGGAGCAGAGAGGGAAATGGGAGAGAGCACTGGGTTATTTCATACTCCCCTGTTAACTTAAGTCCCCCACCACTTCACACAGCAGGCAACTGTCCAGCCTGTCACTGTCTGGCCATTGAGCTTGTCCCCACAAAGGGAAAGGGACACTGGGAACCCTGATCTGGGAGGAATGGCTACCAGCTCCTTGAGATGCCATGGCTATGGATCTGCACTGATGTGCTACAGGGATCAGCTTAGTGTCTGTGTTTCCCAGGGCAGCCTGGGACTGCTGCATGGGATGGAAAACTGTGCTGCATTTCAGCACCGTTAGGACCTAGCTGTACAGCAACATGGAGGTGAGAGCTGTAGGAGCAGGCAAAGGGCAAGAACAAGATCTTTAGTGAGTTCTCCCTTCTTCTTGTTTCCTGCCAAATTTTTGTAGGGCCAGCAGGACTCAGACTCATTTAATGGGGTTTTGCAGAGGTGCAGAGCTCAGTCTGAGATGGATAGGTTTTGGCTGGGCCAGCAGGGCTGTTTTTAGGAAGCTGGTATGGTTATGCTGGCATAAAATGGGGGAAGACATCAGTCTCGATTTCTTAGCAATTTTGAGAGGCCATTCTTGATGTCCTGACCACATCCATACTGCTCAGCACCCTTCTCTTCTCCAGCTACCTCCAGCACCTCTGTGTGCATGAGGTCCTGCCCCACTAAAGACTTTCAGCCCAGAGCTGTTCCTTGCTAGCCCACCTCTTCACCTACCCTTTGTTTTTCATTTTAACATCTCTCCACACCATCCCTGCCCTGGTCAGCCAGCAGTGCAGGGAAACCTGTTACAGAGCAAAAATGCCCAGCAGGGCTTCAAATCAGCTGCAGTTGGAGATATGGTCCCTACAGTCTAGCTTCAGGCAAGCATGGACCCTCAGTCACAGTGGGGATCCCTGGTTTTCATGGTTACTCTGCTGTGGCCCTTCCAGCCACAGGGGGACAAGGTCTGGAAGACCAGGTTGACTCTGACTCCATCTCTCTGTGTAGCACTGGAGCTGAGCCCCTCTGCCTAGGGGGTGCTGGAGGAATTACACTGGTGTCCTCGAGCAACAGGAACAATATTGCTGCAGGGAAAGGTATTGGATTTGTCCCGCTGAATTTCAGATCAGTAAAAAGAAAAATTGGCTTCATCCTGGCTCAAACCAGGACACTTACCCAAGGATAGCAAGGGTGTGCTCATTTTCTGCTCTCTGGTCCTGTGCCTCATCAAGAGCTGACTTGGCTCCTGAGCCAGAAAAGCCTCAGGAAGGCTCTGACATCCACCTTGGCTATTTTTCCCCTCTTGCATTGCAGCTGAGGTTTTGAGGCTGGAGGAGGCAGGCCCAGAGCCAGGGCTTTGTTGGGAATATTCCCCGTGAAACATCTTAGCCTGTTTAAAGGAGAGAAACTGAGGTCCCATCCAGTCTGAGCCTTGTGAATGGATACAGTGTTGAATGGGCCAAAGTTCTTGGTGATCTCAGGTTGGGAGAATCATTCTGGTGTTCTCCATCTGAAAAAGTTTTCACATTGCATTTCAAGGAAAATCTGAAGGAAAAACAAAGATGAAAACACGTACTTTGGTTCAGAAACCATCCTGTGCTGACCTGAAGGAACCAGCAATGAGGGAATGGAAGAAGGGACTCCATCTGCTCTGTACATCTTCGGGCTGTTTTGTGCTGAGGACTCTGGGGAAGGGAAGGGCAGACCTGCAGACGTCCTTATGGCTCTGGCACAGGCATGGAGCGGCAAGACTGACTGAGCAGTTCCCCCTCCCCCAGCTCCTTCATGGGATCAGTGTACTCTGAATTTTTTTGGCACTCGATCCCCAGCCAGGTAAATCCATCATGTCCTCGGCTGCGGTGGAAGTGATTCTGTTCCTTCTTTCTGCCGCAGCGCTGCGGGGCGTGTGGCTTTGCAGGCGACTCAATCGCACTGAATTCCTGCGCCTGCTTCCTTACCCGCACGTTTCCAACCCGCTCCACGGATCAGGAGCAGCCCAGCAGTGCCCGGGACTGTGTGCAGAGGCTCAGCGCTGTGACAGCACAGCGTGCCCTCTGCTGCCACCGCGGCCACAACACCCGCTCTCATTGCGTCTCGCCTCCCTGGCTGTCACCTACAGAATGCTCACCAGACTCTCTAAGCTCACCTTTCATCATCAGGACAATTTTTTCCATGTCCTGTCTTGCCAGCAGGGAAGCCCCCTTTTTCTTATATTCTAGGACTCCATTTGGTAGGGTTGAGGTGTAATCTGGGAGCTGGGGGCCATGAAATCCCTAATCCTGGCTCTGGATCCTGGACATCTAGCTCATGCTGCAGGGCAGTGAGGAAGCCCCCACCGTCCCACAGCTCTTGCAGCGTGATGAAAACCTAATAGAGCAGGTTTCTGCTCGTGGAGGGATGATTCTGTCCTGGGAGATACAGACGAGCAGAGGAAGAGCCAGTTGGTCTTGTCAGCAGCAGTCCTCTGGCATTTTTGCTCAAGGTAGCAAAGTGGCAGGGGCACCAGGCTGTGGAGGTTCACCTTGCTACCTAATTTTCCCCATGTTTCTGTCTAAAAGCCCAAGCTGTGTTCAGGATTTCTGTTGCTGTTACTGGAGGTTCATTCCCAGTCTCACCTCCTAGGATGCTGCCAGGGCACCTGTAGGGCAGAAAGCAGCTCCTCTTCATGTCAGACAAGGGAAAGATCAGCACAAACACGCGCAGAAGCAAAGGTGCACAGGATGAGCTAAGCAGCACCGGGGTATTTACCTGTCCTGCTGTGGTGACTGCTGAGAGCCATGGACGGGGCTGTCAGGGCCTGTAGACACAGACACTGGTCTGTGCTATCAGGAGTTAATAGCATAAGGCAAGAAATATGGGTACAGATGGGTGAGCACATGCAATAATGAAATAATCCAGGGCTCAGCTTTCTAACTCTCCTCTACGAACACCAGCTCCACGGCAAGTCCTTGGATCTCCCTTCCCTCTGTGCCACTGGCTCCCCCTCAGAGAGGCCAGGCCAGGAGGCTCCAGGTGGCCCTGGGCACTTGGGTCCAGCCCCACAACCAGGCAGCAGTGACACAGGATCCCGCAGCCGCTCCCGGGCTGCTCGGGGCCGGCTCGACCCGCAGCCGGGCATCCCTGACTGCAGATCCACGCCGGGAGAGACCCTGGAGACAATCTGCCTTCTGCCTGCAAACCTCCCCAGGGCTGTAGGTTTTTCCCCGACAGCAGCAGATGTCCCAGCCCGGGCTGCAACTTTTATTTTTATTTTTTTTTAATTTATTTTTTGATGTTTTTTTTTTTGGCCCGCCGTCCTTATCCCCGCCGCTCTTTGCTCAAACCCCGTCTTCGCCTGCCCTCTGGTGGCCAACCTGCAGAATGCAGCGGAGGTACGGGAGCCCTCCCGCCGGGCCCCGGGGCGGTGCGGGGCTCGGGCAGGGGTCGCGGGGTGAGCAGGGCAGGGACGAACTGGCTCCCCACACAGCCAAGAGAAAGGCAGTGCCCACGGTGTGGCCGAGTCCAGTCGTGCACAGTTCAAACTTCCACATTTTGGGAAATCGCAGCCTTGGTGCCTGCATTTAAACCATCCACACTTCAGTGTTATTTCTATTCAGCACAAGGTTTTCGGTAGCAAAACCAGACCCAAGTGCCAGAGAAGAAATCAGTGAGTGCAGGGAGAGCTGGTCCCAGTGGTTCCCAGCATCACTGTGGGCAGGTCCCAGCCCTGCTAAGTCCCAGGAAACTCAGATCCCCAGTTCTCTGCCAGGCCTTCCCCGTGCCTGTGCTTGAGAAGTAGAATGGGGAAGGAGCTGGCCAGCATGGGGAGGTGGTTTGTTCTTTTTTTTTTTTTTCAGTGCAGAACAAAACTGAAGAAAAGGAAAATTGACCACTTTCCCAGATATTGGGCAGGTCTTTCCATAGGAGGAGAGGGAGATGGGTACCCAAGGAGCTGCTCAAACACGTTCTGGGAAGCTTCTTGGAAACCAGCCAGTTAATCTGTTTGGTGTTGTCCTTTCTTCTGAGACTTGGACAAGAGTCAGACATGGTATCTGGAGCACATTTTTCAAAAGGCAAACAATCCAGCAGTGCTGACATGGGCAGGCTTGACCAGTTCAATGTTTGTGGGCTCCACAGCCATAAAACACGTGTGGTGCAGCCCCGTGTGTGATTGCTCCCTCACCTCTGCAGACACCGCCCGTGCTCAGCAAAGCTGCCGGCTGTGCCAGGTGTCTGCAGACCTCTGCCCCATGGGTGGGAAGGGAGCAATAGCTATCACTTCAGTTGAACTGCCTGGGAAAGCTGTGACATCATTGTTGAAAAGGAAAAAAAAAAAAAAAAAAGGAAGTCAGGAGGAGGAAAGGCAGCCCTGAGCCAGGAAAACACTGTATTTCTTTTGCAAACGCAGCTGAGCAAGTCCATGGGAAATAGAGGTTGTGACTATGCAGTGTGCTTGTCCAGGGCAAGATGTCAGCACAGCCCAGCCACTTCCAGAAGTGACAACTGCAGGAAGCAGGGAGGTAGTGAGCTCAAGGGCAGTCGGTGCCTGATAGGGAGGGGAGAAACCTAAGCATGTGTGTCAGATGAGGACAGTGTATGTGTCAAAATTCTGTTATGAGGACAACTAGCTTTACTAAACATGAAAAATCTACCAGGGAGATGTGGGGAGAGAAAGGCAGTGGGGGAAGAAGGTGGGAAAGCAGGTTTTTGCTATTCCCAATGCCCTATTTGTTGTAATTTTTCCCCACCCTGTGGCTAACACGAGTAAGCTGGTGTGGGCTTGTGCTGGGCTCGGCCCTGCAGTTTGGTGGGATACACCCAGCCTGTGGGGTGGGAAACAGGCTCCTGCTCCTGGAAGATGCAGGGGAAGAGAGGTTTAGTGGCTGAGAGGGTCTCACCCCACAAAAAGCCTGGCCTGCAGCAGCTGTCCTACCTGGCCAAGTCACACAGCAGGAGGAAGGAAAGGTTGAAGGCAGTGTTCAGGGCTCGATTTTTTGGAAGCTTCCTCATGTGCCAGCAATTCTGCTTGGCTGGGACACAAGCCAAAGGACCTGGGGGTCCTGCAAAGTAGCACTGCAAATTGGCTTCCCCCCCTTCTTGGCATTTCCCTCCCCTGCTGCTTTGGTTGTCTCATGTCCACCGCTGCCCTATGGTGTGTTGAAAAGCCCATCCTCTCTTCATCTTCAGCTCCTCCTTACTGCTGCCCCTCCTGACCCTGTGAACGGCCAGACCCTCCCCTTCCAGCTGGTGTTTCCAAATCCTCCCTCTGTGAATCACCCCCCAGGCCCTGCACCAGAATGATCCATGAATTAACTAAACCAAAAATGAAACAAGCCCTGTGCAGCTCAGACCCCACCCCGGGCCATGCTGAGCAGTGGCCCTGCTCCACACCAGCACTGGCTGCAGCCAGTCCTGCCTGTGCAATCCAGAGAAGTTTTTTGCATGATACATTTGGTTTTCTGCAGCTACTGAGCCCTTCGCAGCAAAGAGCTGGTGGGGTTGCTTGCAGAGAACACAGGGCACTTGCATGCACCCCAGGCATCCTCACTTCCCAAGGGCCTGGTCACCCCCATGTCATCACACCCCAGCTCTGCATGGTCACACAAATGGTCCCAAGCATCTCCTCTCCCTTCTGGGGGGCATCAGAGGAACTCTCTCAAGCTGGACTTTCTCAGCTCTGGCCCACAGCCAGCATGTGATGGCTGGAAGCCCAGAGACGCTGTCAGCCAGTGAGCTCGTGGAAGGGGTTATAGACCCTGCTCCATCCAACTACTGCACAACGCAGCCAAACCAGGAGCCCCACTGTCCCTCTGCCCCAAGCACTGGAAAGCAGAAGGAGCAGCAGGCAGCTTTCTTCCCTAAGCAATTCTGGCAACTACATCAGTTTCCAGAAAATATAAGTAACTATCCAACCATCTGGAACCAGCCCTGGGCTGGTCAGCAAAAGGTCTCTCCCAGGCTCTGCCTTATTTCTGCCAGCTACTGGGTGCAAATGCAGAAAGTATCAAGGAGGTGGCACAGTGCAACAGTCCACACCAGGGTGCAGAGCCGTGAGCTCGAGTGTTGCTCTGACCTCATGCCAGAGACCATCTTCACTCGGTCCTGGAAAAAGCTGCTTCAGCAAGCTCTGCCTTCAATGCAAGAGCTTGTGCAGAAGCTCATCAGGCCCAGGGCACCAAATCACCTTCCAGATGCTTAAGGAGAAGAACAGACCCCTCACTCCATCATACTTCACTTTTCTCCATTTTATTCTTTTATTTGTACAGCTATATTTTACAGAATGCATTAATGCAGTTTAGACACAGCCCAAACCCTGTCTCCCGAGATTGTTTATAACACAAGCATGTAAAATAAGACCAAAAAAAAAAACCAAAACAAAAAAAATTAAAACATTCTCAGAGTTCCACCAAAACTCCTTTTGCAACAACAGGCTGTACCTTGAAGAAACTGAGCTCAATATAGTCCATACATCAAAAACTTCCATTGAAAAGAAAGGCACCGTGCGAAACCACATTTTACATATATACAGACTGAGAACTAGAACAAAAAAAAATTACACTTTATTATTATTTTAAATTCCTTCTGCAGCTTTGTTGGTTTAATACACACTTTTTTGTAAATTGTAAACCTTCACTTGCAAAAAAATACAAATACACTGATGCATTTAGACAAAATATTTTCTTACTTGTACAGATGCAATACTTTAAAATATCTTGTTAAGTGCTCTATCATAATAAAGATTCTCAGAGTGGCTTCTGCCTGCAGAGTCCAACTGAGCCTTTAATGCATTTTATATATTTTTAATATAG
>NW_009951958.1:4248450-4266300 GCF_000747805.2 Chaetura pelagica
ATTTTATATATATATTTATATATTTATATCTATATATATTTACAACTCTGCCATAGATTCCTTCACCTTTGGTTAAAAAAGTTAAAGCCCTCTCTTTAATAGCATACTTTCTCTTTAAAAGAACACACATTTTGCATACAAAAGAAAAAAAATCTGTTCCCATAAATCAACATTACATTCCTCATCTTCAAACGGCAAAGGCTGTGAAGGTTTAGACTCCAGAGTTTATCAACACTCCACTGCACAGACATTTAAAATGACTATTTTTAATTTTTTTTAATGGTTTATATACAGTAAGATCTGAATAATTCTATTTTTCTTTTTTTTGTTTCACATAACTGGGAAAAATAAAACCCGTGTATTTGTAATTTTTTAAAAATTTTTTAATTTCTCATGTTTTTTCCACCTATCTGCAGTATGGGTTTAGAGGCACTCCATCATGTGATTCATTTTTTTCATTTTTCTTTTTTTCCTCTTTTTTTTTTCCTTGTTTTTGTTCTGTTTTTTTTTTTCCTTGTAAAGTGTTGCAAGTATCCTTTGGACAGCTCCTCCCCCGCCCCCCCCCAACCCCCCAGCCCACAAGACGACCTCCTCCTTGGAAATCTGCCTTCAGCAGGCTTTGGGGAGCTCTGGAGGCACCTCGCTGCCCGAGATGCGATACTGCACCTTGGTGTTGGTGATGGCCCCGTGCTTCTGCCGGAGGTGGAGCCGCAGCTGGCTTTTGTGGCGGAAATGCAGGTTGCACTTCTCACACTGCGCGGAGAGAGGCAAAGGCACACGGTGTGAAATGTGATGGCAGAGATGGTAGGGGAGTCCCGTGGCCAATGTCCCTCCTCCACCAGCCACCCCATGATACCAGTGGACAAGGGAAAAGTGGGGATGCAGTAGAAGTGGCAGCCGGGGACACCCCATCCCATGTTTCACTTTATGGGATGCACAATGGCTGAGGTCCCTTAGGAGAAGACCCTGGCTCTGATGGATGTAGGGCCAAGCTCCTTACCTAAATACTCAAATCAGCTCCAGGGCTATTTCAGGAGCTACTTTTGACCCTTGGATGGCTCCAGAGGAATGTTTGGACACAAAACCCTGCTTCAGTTCTGTCTCTAGTGGATGGGGAAAGCCAGAGAGGCTCAGAGAGCTGGGAACCCCCAGGGCTGCAAGCAAGGCAGGCCAGGCTGCTCACTGAATGCAGGTGACACTAGCACAGGGACCCCAGGCCAGGCTTGTCTGCTCCTTTCCCCATCCTTACACACAGCCAACATCTGTAATTTAAGCCACAGCTATTTGGAGAAGTGTGACCTTCTTCCAGATGAAGTGAGGAAAAAAGAAGAGCAGCTAAGACACACTCAGCCTGAGCTGCACGTCAGTGTTTCCAATGCAGCCGCTCACGACAAAACAGCACATCAGCATCAGCCAAAGCATGAGAGGAGGATGGGGCATGAGGAGCAGGGACATGACCTTGGGATCTCATGAAGATGGCAAAGGGCATTGGGGTGCTGCAATCAGCCCATGTGAATGCCCTGGTGTCTTCCCAGTCCCCCAGGTTTGGCAGCATCCTCCCCCAGTCCCAGATGAGAGCACCCAGCCAACCCTCCTCCCCCACCAAAAAAAAAAAAAAAAAGAAACAAGAAAAAAGCAGGGTCACTCACATGATAAGGTTTCTCTCCTGTGTGGATTCGAAGGTGACTTTTGAGGGTCTGCAGGTGCCGGAAGCGTGTGCCACAGATCTCACAGGGGTATGGCTTCTCCCCGGTGTGAATGAGCACGTGAGCACGGAGGTGGGCCACCTAGAGAGAGCAGCTCTGGGTGAGGACAGTCCCAGGGATGAGCACACCCCACCAAGAGCACAAGAATCCCACCAGGGTTCTGCCCATTTGCCTCTTTTTTGGTCTACTGGGTTGTAGCTGGGAGTCAGGGCCACATGCTTAAGGTCTGCTATCTCCAATCTTTATCAGCAAATGGAGGAGAGAAGCTGAAACCAGCAGTCAGGCTTCCTACTAAGCCAAACTGGCCCAAACGAACCTTGAGGCTCCTGTTTGCCCCACAACACCATGGAAAGAGCTGTCCAAGGCAGCAAGCACAGCCCATCAGCCTCCGCCCTGCTATGAAGCAGCAGTGGTCTTGGGCAGGAGGTGTGTCTGTGTGTCACCTCCCCAGACACTGCAGGTCCCAGAGACCACACGCACCTGAACGAATCTGGCCCCGCAGGTCTCGCACTTGTAGGGTTTCTCTCCGGAGTGGATGCGTGTGTGAGTTTTCAGGTTGGCCGGCCGGTTGAACTGCGCCCCGCAGATGTTGCAGCGATACGGCTTTTCTCCTGTGGAGCCCAAAAGAAAGGGTGAGGGATGAAGTGCTGGCATGCTCAGCCCCTGCAATCCATGGTGCTCCCCAAACTTAAGTCCCTTCAAGTGCCAGACCCCATGTTATGAAGCACTAGCCCTGGCTCCTGTTGCTTTTGGAGATGGCTGGATAAGCAGCATTGGTCAGGACAGCTCGGTGTGTCCCCAGAGGAGAGTGAGCTCAGGGGGCACCCAGGCACTGCAGGTACCTTTTTTTAGAATTGGGAGCTGCAGCCTTCAGGGCAAGAGAAAGCTGGGCAGCTCTGCCAGCAAGGATTAACAGTATTGTTCCTCCTGGCCCTGCAACAGCAGCTGGCACCTGTGTCTCCCTACAGCCATGACAAGCCATTCAGGGCCACTTGGTTCTTTTAAGACTCTTTGTGGTCCCCAGCACATCCTACCTCAGCCATTCATCACCTCTTCAGAAGAGCAAGAAGACCTGATGGAGCGGAGAGCCCAGCAACCCAGCTCCCAAGTATCATTCAGCTACATTCACCTCTGCTGGCCCTGCCTGACTTTCTGGTGATGGATGGAGCTGGAAAAAGGTTTTAACTAGTTTCTTTAGAATGGCTGAAGGGTGAACTCAAAGGAACAGCCATCACCTCCCCCTTCCTGCCATTTTTGTTTCCATGCTCTGACCCTACACACCCTTGAGCCCTGCCCTGGCACTTGTGTTGTCTCACCCACCTGCACAGCCCTCCTGGAGCTCAGCTGAGGCTGCTGGACTTTATTCCTAACACAGTTCAGCAGCACCAAGTCATTAGCACAGACTTCCCTTCCCCAGCCACCAGACTGGTTGTTGACATGTTCAGCATTAATAAAAGCATGAAAAAAAATCCCCAGGTTTGTCAGCAAATGACTAAACCCTTAATATCCCCTTCCTTTCTCAGCTTTCATTGTGCTGATTCACAGAGTCCGTCTGTTCACAGATTTTCCCATCAGCAGAGTTTCTGCCAGGCTAGAAACAATCTGGATTTCTAGGATGTAGGGGGGGTTGAAATATCCCAGACTTACTCCTAAGTGTTTTTTTAAGTCTATCATAAGGTAACCTGGAGGCCATGCATCTGCTCCCAGCCATGCAATTTGCAGAGCTGCCTTTAGAAATGGCAGTGCTCAGTGCTTTACAGTAAAGGAGCTGAAACTCCAGCCCTGCTGCTAGGCCAGGAGTTATCTTCCCCATTCCCAGGTTCGGTGCTCCCTGGCAGTGCTAAGAAAAGCATCTTGCTCTTCCCGTTGGGGGACAGCAGATGACAGAGCTGGGGACACCATGTGTGGGATGAACCCAGCTGTAAACACCCGCATGCCCAGCAACCTGCAGCCTGCCCAGTAAGATGTCCCCATGGCTGACACTGTACCTGTGTGGACGGTTTTGTGGCTGGCAAGGTTCCCCTTGTAGCGGAAGGAGGCCTGGCAGCGGTCACACTTGTAGGGCTTGTCACTGTGGACTTGCAGAGAGTGTCTCTTGAGAGAGGCTTCCTCAGAGAACCGGCAGTCACACTCATTGCAAAAGAAGGCTCCATTCTCTGGGAGAGCAGAGAGAAGAGCAATGAGATGGGCAAGGCATGGGCTACCTCCTTGATGGGCTTTAGGATGAGGTTGGGATGGTGAAGAGGGGAAACCAGAACAAGTTTTGGAACAAGGAGACAAGCCCAGACATTTGTGCTCAATGGTGCCTGCCCCTTGCCATTATCTCCTGACCTCCTTATGCACAAAGCAACACCATGCATGGCTTGAGAACAAAGCCACCATGAGCCATCTCTCCTTTGGTGAGACAGAAGCTGCTTCCAGAAAGCCAGCATTTCACCTGGACATCTTTCAGAGAGGTCCAGAGAGGCACCCAAGTTATCAGGCATCTTCTGAAGGATGGATGCTCAGTTCTGGAGTAACTCCAGCACCTTTAGAGATCTTAAACCTTTACATGTACAGAAGTCTTCCTTAATCATAGGAAGACCATAATCATCTGACACAGAAGACAAGTCCCTCCAGTAGGGGAGTGCCTAACTCTTAAATGCTGTATGTAGCTTTGAGCATCACCACTGTGATGGATCCCTCTGTGGATCTGTGCCCACACCACAGGTGACAATTCTGCATTCCTCCTCCCTGAGCTACAGGCAGATGGGTGCACAGATACTTGTCTCTGGGCTTGTAGAGTTTTGCAATGAGATTGCAAGCTTCATTATCTGCATTTCTCCAGATGTGCACGTTGTGCTCCCTGATAATGAAGGTATCATGACAGATACATGAGACACACCATCTTGCCCAATCCCCATTAGGGTCATTACATATGCCAAGCTTGTTCTCCTGTGGTTCTGATGGGGTGGGGTGCACTATGTTTCCTGTCCTTGGCTGCCAAGTTTGAAGCAGGTGACTAACTCCCTGCCCAAGGCATCTGGACAGTGCTGGGCAAGGGGAGGAAGGAAGTAATTCCCATGTGCGCCTGTCCCCCACACGCATGTACACAGCTGGTCAGCCAGTTAGGAGGGAACTGCAAAGTACCTTGGGATCCACCAGCATCAGGGACAGGTCTGACTGCCTGACACAGGACACTGGTTGTATGGGTCCCCAGAGTGCACAGCCCCCTTGCCTGCTGGTTAAAAAAGATGACTAGAGATGCAAGACTCACCGCAGCTGGAGTCAGAGTATTCAGACTGGGTTTCCCCCATCTCCTCTCCAAAGTTTGAGCCAGGGGTATGAAGGCACATCTCAGCATGTTGTGGGGACTGGCAGCCACAGGAGCTGCACTTCGACGAATGCATGTACAGCGGGGACTGCCCTTCGCTGCTCCGAGGGGACCCATCCCGGGACCTGTGGAAGGACAGCAAAGCACAAAGCCATGAGAAGGCTCTCGCTGTGCTTGAGCTACTGGGCCTTTGTTTGCACCCTTCCAGACACAAGGGACAGCCGTGTTTTATGGGGCCACTTTTGTGGTGAGATGCACAGAAGAGCCCTGACCAACAAAAGGTCCCTGAGCCTCAATGCTACAGGTGCCCATCATCAAGCAACCTCAAGGATGTCTAAGAACATCCAAGTACAGAAGACAGCATACTGTTCCCTGGTAGTTTGGCCTCTCCGAGGCTTACAGCCAATCAAAAGCTGGAGGCACAGGGAGTCTGGTGAAAAATCATGTTGTGCAAATTCAGAAACTATCCAGAGCTGCTGAAGTGAAGCAAGGGATTCCTGACCCAGTGGTCCCAATTCCATCTCCAGGCCAGGCTAACACTACTAAGGAGGGAACAGGTGTCACCTAGCTGGTGTCACTGGCAGTGCTCCATCAAATGCAGAGGCTTCTACCTGCTTGTGGCTGGACTCCCCAGCCTAATGCTACAGCTATTTTACACACTTCCTAATCCTCACCAACATCACAGGGAGCCCCGTCTCACATGACAGCGAGGGAATCATCTCACCTGTTAACGATATTGTTGAGTCTGCTTGCTTGTGGGATAGTAGAGTCTTCTCCATTCACGCTCATCTTGGTGGGGGATTGCACGTTGAGATGCTCTGGCTCCATGGACTGCTGGCAAGTGGACATGGGCATGTAAGTGCGAGGAGAGAGGGTTCCCATCTCATTCTGGTCAGCACTGTCTTGCTTGGTGCTCTGATTGAGAGAGTTGAGGACAATGAACTTATACTTCTTCCAGTTGCAGGCTTTGGCATCTGTGGGGCTCTTGGTGAAGAGGGAGGTGGAGCTCTGGCTGATACGGGCATTCTTGCTGCTGCTGGACTCGGTTGGCGAGTTAGGCTGACAGTCTGACTTCTGGGGGCTCTGGGGGCTGATAAGTCCCTTGCGGTCCAGGGGGGTGGTGGTGGGCTCAAAGTGCTGGCTGATCTCATCCTCTGAAGAGGTCCGTTCCTCCTCTTTGGCCACTTTGTCACAAGAGAAATAGGGATTGTTCCGGATCGAAGGGACAACAGGTTTGGGGCCAGAGGCTGCGCTGTAGTGCATGTCACTCCTGGCTTCTTCAGCAGCACCTTCTTTTGGAGCATAGATGGTAGCATGGCACATGTTGGCCGAGATGTCAGTAATGGTTCTCATGTACTCGGTGGGGATTGTCCTGGAGCTGTCACATGGCAGAATCCTCTCCTTGGGGAAGGCACCTGCCCTTGAGAGTTCGGAGAGAGGCATCCTCATCTCCCGCAACTCATCGTCCACAAGGAAGCTGTTTAGAGGGAGAGGGCTGTATCCATGGTAGGAAATGGGGGATCCAGACAAACTATTGATCAAGCCAGGTGCAAAAGCCCTCCCATTGCAGAGGGACCCGTTTTGGAGAGGCATGCTGTTCTCTGAGACATCTCTGCTCCGATAAGCCATCACCTCTGGGTGGCTCAGCATTCGTCCAGCCAAAAACTCTTCCCTTGGGGTCTTCACAGCAGGCACCATCTCTGCTTCACTGGAACCAGGCAAAAAGGAGAGAGAGACAGTCATTTTCAGGATAAGTTTGCAGATGCTTTGTCAGTTCTTCCCCCTCCCACTCAAACACACCATCCCAGGCTCTCCAAAGTTCACTCCCGGAGCTCACCTAGACTTGACAAACCTTCGGCAGGTATCAACCACGTGCTCCATCTGCAGGTACAGTGCTGTGGCCATCACGGCCATGATATTGTTCTCCCTCAAGTTCAAGCGGGATGTATACATGAAGTCCAAGAGGATACAAAACCCCTCTGGATTGATTTCAGGGTCCAGGTTAATAACATTCAAGTTGCACTTGAGCTGGTCAGTGAAGATGCTGTAGAAGAGGCCACTACAGAGAGGAGACAGGAGAGAAGGTAGTGTTATGACAATTCAGAGGGAAAAAGGAAAATTTGTCTGAAATCCCTTAGCACAGAGGGGTTTGTGAATGGGAAGGGAGGAGGAGGCAGTTACAGAATTCCTTGAGCTTCCCCCTTATTATCAAGCTTGGTTTCTCAACTTAGTAAGCATCTTCTGCACTGCACTTTTCTCAACTGGAACAGCCTGCTTTTACATCTCACCTGCTCAACAACTCCCCACTGCCTCCATTTAGAAATTCCCCTTTTTGTTGTTGTTGTTGTTCCTACCACCACCCCCTTCCCACTGTGAGTCATTTCTTTCAGAAGCTTCTTGGGGCATTCACACTTGCTCTTGAATCAGGGAGGAAAAAAAAAAACAACCAAAGAAAAAAAAGGAAATGTTGGCAAAACATTCTTCAGACATCTCAACAGTCAAACCTTGGTTTTTCAAATCTTTATACCTTGTCAGCAGGAGACCCTGGAAGGCATCTGCTGTAATCCAACTGGGCAATGGTGGAATGTTAATTAGTGTTCACTAGGAAGCAGTTCCAGCAATTCTAGGAGCTGGAAAGGGATTTCAGACCCCACCAGGCATGAAAAAAAATTTTTTTTAAAATGGGAAAAGGTGGGTGCAGACAGCAGTCTGGGAGTCAGGGAGGAATAGCTCTAAAAATAGCAGTAGCAGGGGACATTGCAGTCACAGAGGACTTGCCCACCCCAGTGAGCATCCAGCCCTCCCTCCCCTCTCGTGTCCTGTCTCTGCAGAGTGCTTGCCTTTGCCTTCAGGGATGTGCTGCTGTGCTCCTGTTTGTCTCCATGGGCAGATATTGGCATGTGCAAGGAGAAGAGAGGTGTGGGCATGCAAGAAGAGAGGTGTGAGCACTGTGCTGGAGATAAAGGTTCTTGGCTTTAATCCCATTGCAGGTACAAATTTCTTGGCAGCTCCTTTTCAGTTCTGCTTCTCTTTGTCTGTCTCCCTATCTGTAAAGCCCACGAGCCTCCCGAGGGATACAACAGTGTAGCCAGAGGGGGGGACGACAACACCCTGCTCTCACCTGCAGGCCATCAGGACTGTTTTGTGGGCTCTGAACTGCTCCCGGTTCACAATGATGACGACGTCAGTCAGGATATCCCGGCTCCTAAGGCGGTTGAGATTAAGGAGGACATCACTCGCATGGCGGGTGAACTGGATGCAGCTGTCTGCTGGCGAGGCCATCTTGAGTCTGCTCAAAACAGAAGCAGGAGGATGATGGGACTGGGGATGCAGCTAGGGAGCACTCTACACCCAGCAAAGAGACAGCTGCTGCTCTGGGACGTGGTCAGATAGCCAGCTGCCCCTGGTAGAGACAGCACTAGCTCCTGGGTACCACAACAAACAGTCCTGCATCAAGCCAAGTGCCTGCCAGGCTGCCTGGTGAGGTCTCTAGGCCAGCAGCGACACCCAGCATGTCTCAGTCCCACCCAGCAAGCTGGAAGGTGAAGGCAACCAGACCCTCCTGAGGATTAGCTAACCAGCTCCTCTTTCTCCCTGCCTCACCCATGGCAGCTCCACCCCAGCCCACTCCTCCCACCAGCACTCAGGCTCATCTCCATGAAGCCGCCAACACAGCTTCCCAGCCTTCAGGTCTTCCTCAGGAGCCATCCCCCTTATCTGTCTGCTGGCTGGCTGCAAAGGCAGTAATGGGAATCAAAATAAGTCTTGAAGGACCCAACTGAAGCTAAATGATTTCAACATCTGAACAATCCCAAAGTGGAGCACCAGCCCTCACCCACCAGCAAACTATTTCCTGCTCCCAAGTGGCAGCCACTCTGGAGAAGACCTGTCCACAGTTTCCCAATCAATCCGTGGTGGCAGTGAGGGACAGAACTCATCTGACCTGCTGGGCTGCTACCCACACCACCAGCCTTGTCTCTCCCAGTGAACGAAGCTTGGGTTTGTCGAGGAACATGAAGTCTTCCCCCAACAAAACATCTGTTAACCTATCTCAGAGGTGTTCTCCCAGCCAGCACCCTGGAGAACCCATGTCTCTCTTTGCCTGAAGTTTGGGCTGGAATATGCATCTTCAGTGTCAAATTCCTCCATGATCAACCTTCTCCCACAACCCCAGCTCCTCCTCCTTCCCCAGTGGCATATAAACATACAGCATTTTCTACAGAGCAGCTGCTCTCCTGAAAACAAATTCCAGCTGGGTCTAATGAAACATTTCATTCAACATGGTAAAGGGAAGGGAGGGGGGGGTAGGAGGGGAAGCACAAAATTTAAATTTACATACCCAATGCCTCAATTCACAGTCCAAAAGTTTCTTTCAAACCTACAAATAAAGCACAAGAAAACAAATGCCACATTAGCTGGTAATTAGGAATTGGCCATGGTAGGACACAAGCCTGCTGTTTCGCTCGAGTATCAGCTGGATAAACGCTAGAGATAACAAACCTTCTACTCTCCAGCAAGGTTAACATTTGTTTCTTCCGGTACAGTATGTTCTTATCACAACCACAGGCTTCGAGAATCCAATCATAGCTTCTTCCACACCCTCTAGCCCAAACCATGGGCGTATGCCAAGGAGATTTTCATTTCCATGACTCAGGAACTTAAAGGCAGGTGGGGAAGGGAAGTCAAGCGAGAATTTTCTCACCACTTCTTTCAGAGATAACTCTTGCCCTGCCAAGATCAAATTCCAGGCCAGTGCCACATCCAAGACCAATGCCATATTCCCAGCACCTTGTTAACAGTTATGACTTACACGCAAGCATCTGCTGACACTCTCCTCAGAAACCTGGAAAGAGCCACAATCCAGTCCTCTGAAACAGGTACCGCCCTTCTCTGAATATCCATGTGCTCAAGCCACTGGTGAAAACACCCTGTGACAGGACTGCTGAACAGACCTGGGAGGATATGGGTGTCAAGTACCAAAGTGGCTTGGCCAGGATCACAGAGGAAGTCAGTAGTGGGGATGGATGAGGACCCAGAACAAGTACTTTCCTCTGGCTGCTGGCAAAGCCTTCCCCAAACCACAAGCTTTGTCTCCTGCCACCGGCTTCATGTGAAACGTGCCTGGGGCAGCAGGGCAAGAAAACCCAGGAGATAACTACCTTCCAGAACTCACACTAGCACTCTCAAATTCACTTAAACCCAAGAAAGACAATTGACCTGGCACCAAGGCAGGAAGAATGTCCCCAGGCAGCAGTCCCAGCAGGAAGAAGCACAATAAATAAGTGAACCAACAAACCCCAAGACCTTTATCATTCTATTTTAAGGGCCAATCCCTGGTCCTTAAATCTGGATGAAAACAGTAAGGCTGCCAGCACTTGTTGAGAGCCCACAAAGCCCTCTGAGGAGAAGTGTCTCCTTTCCTCTCCCTTGCTGGAGATCTGCAGATCTGGAGCCCAACGGTCTCACGACCCCAGAGAGATGGTGGCTGGATGCAGAGCTGAGATTTAAGGCAATGTATCACGTGCAAAACCCAGAGGGGTGTCTTACAGCCCTGTTCCAGCCATCAAATGCAGATCCTCAGAGCCACTCTGAGCCTAGCTGGCTTAAAACTTTACACACTCACAAAAAAATGACTCATTTCCCACATACTGCAGGCTCTGACCTTTCTGTACATGCTCACTGCCAGCCACTCGCTCCCATAAATCGTAAGCCAAGGAACTTGCAGCGCTCTGCAAAGAGCCCAGCGTGCACCCCTGTGTCCACATGGACCTACGCATTTGGGGTAGCCAGCTGGTACCCTGACCTCGGCCACACCAGCAGACACGCTGTGCCTGGTTCCCGGCAGCTCACCCCGGTGTCACAGACACGGAGAGGTGACATAGGCATAAACCAACCAAGTTACAAACTGTGAGGTGAACTCTGTGCCCGTGAGCATCACGTGAGGAGCTGCTGCCGCCGCCAAATTCCCTCAGAAACAGCGCTGCCCAGCCAGAGCACTCAAATTCCCGCACACTCAGCTCCTCTCCCAGAGCTGGATCCTGCCACAGCCCACTCTCCACCCTCCCAAATCACCCCTCCCCAGCACAGCGCTGCTGCAACACTCACTGCCCCCGAGCCAGGCAGGTGCATCCCAAGCAGCTCCCAGCTGCAGGATGTGGGCACAAAAAAGGGAAAGGGACCTTCCTTCCCCTTGCTGTGCTGAGCGGGTTAACCCTGCCCCTCCCAGCCACCGCACAGCACCAGCTCTGCATCCCAGCAGAGGAGATGGCAACAAGGAACGGAGACCAGCAGTGGGGAGCACAGAAGACCACTACAGCCAAGCACGGCCTTCTCCACCCCCTCCCTGAAAGCCCAAGAGGCTCCCCAAGGCTCAGCAAGGACCAAAGCATCACCCCAAGCCCCCCGCCCCGGTCTTCCTGCCTGGTACCTCACAGGTGTGGGATCCCTGGCAGTGCTCGGGGCTGCATACCAGGGCTCGCTCTGCCTGGAGAAAATCTGGGCCAGGCACGGGGCCCATTTCGGGGATGGCCACATGGGACTGCTTCTGCTGCTGCCTTCCAGGAAGGCAATGGGTCTGCCCCAGCGGGTCAGCGAACAGCCCTTCCCTGCCGGCACCTCCCCGAGAAAAGCCATTCCTCGAAGGGATACCAGGGCTCGCTCTGCCTGGAGAAAATCTGGGCCAGGCACGGGGCCCATTTCGGGGATGGCCACATGGGACTTGCCACTGCTCTGCCTTCCAGGAAGGCAATGGGTCTGCCCCAGCGGGTCAGCGAACAGCCCTTCCCTGCCGGCACCTCCCCGAGAAAACCCATTCCTGGAAGGGAGTTCAGGGCTGGCTCTGCCCTCCCTATGGCCAGCTGGGCAAGCATTGGGAAGGAACACCCACCTGCAGGAGAACCCCTCAGCTCCACCTCATGCAAAGGGGAGACCCTCACAGCTCCCACACACAAGGGTAAAGGGGAGAACTAGGGACTTCCCTCCTCTGCCTTCCCATCCATTTTTCTCCCATGCACAGGGAAAGCCCTCCATCCATCTGTTCTCCTCTTTATAGGGAATCCCCTTTCATCCATCCTCCTCCTGCCCTGTGGACAGGGGAGACTCTTTCTTCCCCCCACCCCTCTTTGCATGGGGGATACCCAAGGGTCTTTGCCCCCTCCCACTCCCAAATGTCAAGGATACAAACCACCCTCCCCCTGTGGGCCCCAGTCTCCTACCTCTCTAGAGCTGGCAGCACCGTCTCCCTCACATCTTCCTTCCCCACTGCCTCATCCCACACAGCACTCTGAAACTGCCCGCCCAAGGGGAAGCTCCATCCTGCCTCCCCTTCCTCCCCAGTCCCAGCACCCTGCAGGGTCCCAGCCCTACAGAAACACCCTCCACACCCACCAGGGCACATGGCCAGCTGCCCCTCCACCCTGCTGAAGGATGGCTAGTTCCTCCTGAAGAGGGACCAGAGAGACAATCAAAAAACCAGCCTGGTCAGGGGGGCAGCCCCTGGGCACAGTCCTGGATGCCACAAGCATCCAAGAGGATGGTCTTGGCTGGGGCTGTGCAAGCACCCAGCTCAGCTTTCCTGATGTCAGGCAATCAGGGGGCACTAAGCATCCTTTAGCTGTCACAGCTGAGTTTTATTAATTTAGTAGCTTCTGGTTGGCGTCTAGGCCAAAACGTGGCTGGGTTAATAATAACCCAAGAAGAGACCGAGAGCAGTCCTAGCGCTCAGTGTCAGCACAGATCAAAAGCAGCATCCCTAGTGCAAGCCCTGCCGTTTTTTTCCACCGTACCCTTCCGTGAGGGGACTGCGCTCGCTCTATCGAGCGGTCTCTGCTAACTTTCAATCTGATCCAATTTCCTGCCAGCAAACAAATGTTTCTAGGAAATGCAATACATTATCTGGACGGGTTTATTATCAGCATTTGGAACCAGGAAAACTGCATATTTTCTCGAGCGCTGCAGGGAACTTTATAGTTTGTACTTCAAAAGAGGGTTTAAAAGGATTGCCCTTGAAAGCTGGCCCGGCTCAAGTCTCCACATTGTTTTGGTCTCTGCAGAAGAAAATGCAGAGGGGGCGGGAAGCACACCAAAACTGCCTCCAATGTTTTCCACTGGAGAGGACTCCCCTGCCCTCCACGGAGCCAAGCTCTGCCTGAGAGGCAGAGTGTGCCCTTGGGAAGCGAGCAGTCAACCCTTCTTCAGCACTTCAAACGACCCCAAGCAATTTGACACATTAATTTTTCAAGGAAAAGCAGGAACTATGTCCCAGCTGAAACTGAGGTAGCTACTCCAGAAACCAAGGGACAGATACCATGCCTTGCCAACACCGAGCCCTGCATCGTGGTGCTGACCTGACAGCAAGGTGCAGCTGGAACCGGGTGTTCCCAGCAGCTGAGCCACGTCTCTGGCCCAGCTGGGCTCAGAGGAGGTGACCTGTGATCCCCATCCTGCACCAGGACAGTAAATCACCAGCTGGCACCTACTGTCCCCTCCCTGTCTCCGTCCTCCTGGGGCTGAGGTTGGCACAGCTCACCTTGGCGACAAGGAACTGCTCTAGCATCCCGTCTGAATGGGACACCACATGTATCCATCTTGTGGTCCCGTGGCCAGGGGAGAGATATCCCCTCACCCTTATGCTTATTTAACCATACAGATTTAAGGAGACCCTTTCAGAGGGTGCCCTGTCCTACAGGACATGTTCTCCAGGACCTACAATGTGCTTGTCCCAAGCTCTCCCCTCTGTAAGCAGGGATCCCACATTTCTCCAGCATTCAGCCCAAAGGAAGCACACTGACCAGGAGGAAGGGGGAGGTCAACAATATAGCCCCAAAATTCCTCCCCTCTCCCAGTGCCCTGAGATTGCTGGAGTTTTAAAGCAGTCCTGAAGCCTACACACTTGCTCTGATGTAGGGGCATGTATCTTTGGCTGCCAGCATCCTGCAGCAATGGGAACACAAGAGCTAGCATGGATTAAAAAAAGAAAAAAAAGGCAGGGAGGACTACATTTGCAGTCTGAAGGGAGTTTACTGGTCAGATGCTGACTTCTGGATACTCATCCAACCAAACTGCAAACTGTGAACTCCTGAGGTTTGCCAATGCCTGCTGTAAACATGGAAACCAAGTGTCACTTTTTGCCAAACAGAAGAATGGTTTAAAAATAGATCTAGAAAAGAATACAGGCACTCAGCATACAGAGCTCCTGTTTATAGACTCCCATGCTACTATAAAATGGAACACGAGGTTATGAGCACGCAGGCAACTTTTCACCAAATTTAGATTTTACAAACTTCTCAGAAATCTGAGAACAACATTTCAGGCTCCAACTGAATCAGTAAAAGCTCTTCATGTCGAGTTCGTAGCCCAAACATTACAGCCCACGGACTAAAACAGGCACAAAACAGTTCTTCAACCTCAACACCGTGAATATGTGAAGGTAAGTAAGTTGCACAGTAAGAAATGCACCTCCTGGTTAGAGCTTCATTTTACTCAACTCTAGGCTTTGTAAAAAGTCTTTCATTTTAATGAAGTATTCAAATAAAATGAGAGGACACTCACTTCTGCTCCTAAAACACAGGACTGCCTCATGAAGTTTCACCACCTGTATTTGTAATGGCTATTTGAGGACTGCATTACTGTTTACTAAAAGCAAAAAATCCAAATACCATTCCTACAAATTAATATTAGGCTGCTGCCATTGGAGCCAAAAGCTTCCCCCCTCGAAGAAGACAAAAACAAGAAAAAAAAGTATAGTTTTACAATACATCCTAAATCAGGCAGAAATTCAAGAGCAGATTAACGCCACAATTCGGAAAGATTTTCACATGTGATTTCATGACCAGTCCCAGAGAGAACTCCATATGGAAATGTCAGCGACTTTAATAAGCACTTGGCCGTTTCCAATTAGGCTCCTTAAGTAAGTTCAGTGGCATCCAGAATTTCATCTGCCACCTTCCTCCTAGCTGGCAAGCATTTTTATTTTTTTGAAATTTTATTTTTTTTAAGGAGTAGTTAAGAAACCTCACCCGAGGCTCGGGCAGCTCCTGCCCCGGCCGGGAAGGAGGGAGCGGGGATGACACTAGATGGCACCAGTTCGCTTTGCTGCAGGAGCAGTTTTTCCCCTTGGAAAATAAAACACCCCAACCAAACCTGGAAAACATGTAATTTCGTCGATGTAATTCTGTTTCTCTCAAAACGCGTCTGAGCAACATTATTTTTATGAGCTTTTTCAGCCTTGTTTTGAAAAACTTCATGTTTCTGCTAGGTTTATTTTTGTCTCATCAGCCAGCAGGCTGAAGTCCTCCCAAGGCTGCAAACAGGCATGTCTACGAAATATCATCAAGACTTCTGACTGATTTTTTTTTTTCTTTTAATTTTCTTTTTTTTGGGGATGGAATTAGTAAGAATCACTTCTCGTTCCGACTTCTTCCTTCGCAATAATAACTAACCAGTTATCCTCTTCTTCCTCTCCCAATATTGACTCAGACAGACACAACTGAGGGGGATTGGAAATTGGAATTGAAATGCATCCCAAGAGATCTTTGATCTGTTTTGCCAGTCAAAATTGAATGCTCGCAGATTAAGTCTTTTCTTACTGGAATAATGTAATAATCTATTCTTCTGGAAAATTGCTAGACACCCTTTGAATATTTTAATAGCTTGATGATGTGTTTCATGGGGCAAAACCTGCCATCTATAATGCAAGTTTTTAAAACACGAAATCCTATCATTAGGAGAAAACAACAGAACCTCAGGTTCTGCCTCCCCATGCACATATAGAGCTTTCCTCTCAAATATTTCTAAAACAATTTTTGAACTGTAACCCTCCCAAAGGACCGCAGGAAGAAGCCTGTATTTGCCCTTAAAGCACTTATCCTTTAAACCTTTCAAACAACACGGCAAATAATTTTTAAAGCATTTTAAACCTCAGCAAAGGAATCAAGCCACAATTCGGAAAGATTTTCACATGTGATTTCATGACCAGTCCCAGAGAGAACTCCATATGGAAATGTCAGCGACTTTAATAAGCACTTGGTCGTTTCCAATTAGGCTCCTTAAGTAAGTTCAGTGGCATCCAGAATTTCGTCTGCCACCTTCCTCCTAGCTGGCAAGCATTTTTATTTTTTTGAAATTTTATTTTTTTTAAGGAGCAGTTAAGAAACCTCACCCGAGGCTCGGGCAGCTCCTGCCCCGGCCGGGAAGGAGGGAGCGGGGATGACACTAGATGGCACCAGTTCGCTTTGCTGCAGGAGCAGTTTTTCCCCTTGGAAAATAAAACACCCCAACCAAACCTGGAAAACATGTAATTTCGTCGATGTAATTCTGTTTCTCTCAAAACGCGTCTGAGCAACATTATTTTTATGAGCTTTTTCAGCCTTGTTTTGAAAAACTTCATGTTTCTGCTAGGTTTATTTTTGTCTCATCAGCCAGCAGGCTGAAGTCCTCCCAAGGCTGCAAACAGGCATGTCTACGAAATATCATCAAGACTTCTGACTGATTTTTTTTTTTCTTTTAATTTTCTTTTTTTTGGGGATGGAATTAGTAAGAATCACTTCTCGTTCCGACTTCTTCCTTCGCAATAATAACTAACCAGTTAACCTCTACTTCCTCTCCCAATATTGACTCAGACAGACACAACTGAGGGGGATTGGAAATTGGAATTGAAATGCATCCCAAGAGATCTTTGATCTGTTTTGCCAGTCAAAATTGAATGCTCGCAGATTAAGTCTTTTCTTACTGGAATAATGTAATAATCTATTCTTCTGGAAAATTGCTAGACACCCTTTGAATATTTTAATAGCTTGATGATGTGTTTCATGGGGCAAAACCTGCCATCTATAATGCAAGTTTTTAAAACACGAAATCCTATCATTAGGAGAAAACAACAGAACCTCAGGTTCTGCCTCCCCATGCACATATAGAGCTTTCCTCTCAAATATTTCTAAAACAATTTTTGAACTGTAACCCTCCCAAAGGACCGCAGGAAGAAGCCTGTATTTGCCCTTAAAGCACTTATCCTTTAAACCTTTCAAACAACACGGCAAATAATTTTTAAAGCATTTTAAACCTCAGCAAAGGAATCAATAAGCATCCCCAGATCGAACGAGGGCCTGATCCCATATCCAACCCTGCTGACACTTCGACTGGCACAGGTACGAATTTGGCCCCAGACAGAGATGTGGGAACAACACAGCACTTCTTGCTGAGCCTCATCCGTCTGGCCCCAGCTTCCCTGAGCACCAATCCTGCACCTACTGAAGTCAGTGGAAAAAACTAACCCAGGCCGGGCTTGTTTTTGTTGTTTTTGACTCATGATTTTTAAGCCCAGATTTGCCTCTTCCCTGGAAATGCAACAGGGGGGTCAGAGGCAGCTTTTCAGGCACATCTGAGAGGCCGCCGCGGATTTTTCTAAACAAACGCCTTGCTTTCTGTTTCCCTCCTTCCCAAGAGGCGATTTCATAACATTTCATACTGTGACTTTGCAAACTCAAAGCGGGTGGGGGGGAGGGGGCTACCGGGAGAGGTCGCTGCCGCCCGACCACGAAACTTTTCATAACAAAGTTGCGCTTTTTCGGGTTTGTTTTGCTCCTTTTTTTTATTATTATTTTTTTTAAGGACTGTTTGTGGTTTTTTTTGCGTGTCGAATGGATACGTATCCACGCGCACCTAAAGAAAAAACCCCCTTCTACTTCTCCCCTTCCCGCTTTTGGTGTTTTTTGGGGGGGAGGTGGCGGCAGGCGCAGCGGCGCGGAGGTTGCGCGGGGTTTGCGCGGCTCCCCGCTCGCTCCAGGAACAGCGTGTGGCGGGGGGGCCGGCCCCCGCCCCCCCGCGCCCGGCTTT
>NW_009951958.1:4268160-4269188 GCF_000747805.2 Chaetura pelagica
CCCCCCACCCCACCATCCGCTTCTCTTTCCGAAAGAGGGAGAAAAGAAGAGAGCTGGGAAAAAAAGCAAAGCAAAACCAAACCCAAGCAACCCCGAAACGCCTTTTTTATTATTATTATTTTTTTAAAAAAAAAAACTTATTATGTATTTTTCTATTTCATTTCGGGCGGGGGGGTCACTTTGGCGTTTTTAGAGCAGCCCTCCGCCCCTTAAAACCCCCCAACAACCAAACATCCCAGCGAGCAGAGCCGGGATCCTGCTGCATTGCACTGGATTTTTGCCCCCTTTTTTTTTTTTCTTTAATTATTTTTCCCTCAATCGGCCTTTTTTTTTCCCCCCCTTAAATAATTTTTGCCAACAGCCGTGCTCAGCTCGCGGCCTCCGATGGGATTTACTCTGGGGGAAAGAAGCTTTTTTTCCTTTAAGACACCCCTTCCTGCCCTCCCCTTCCCTTGTTCCTTTATATTTTCAGTTTTTTTTTTAATACTTTTTTTTTTTTTTTTTTTGCCAGGATTTTCCAGAGAAAAAAGACGTCATTAAGATTTTTTTGTCCTTTTTATTTTTATTTTTTATTTTTAATCCATTTTTTCTTTTCCAGGACTCTGGAGTGGTGGGTTAATTCTTTGTAGCTGTTGTTATTGTTGCAAAATAACCTGTAAGTCTGTAAATACTCTTGCTTGTATGGAAATGTCTGTGCTGGGGATGCAAAACTGCTTTGGCTTTTTTTTGGAATGGGTTTTTATTTCGGCACTTTTTGCCTTTTTCGCTGGGCAAAGGCCTTGGCTGGGAGGTGGCAGGGAGGGGGGGAGGAATAATGCAAAGCCTTTGCAGTCTGGATCTCGGGTGGGTTTCGCAGGGGGGTGCAGGGGGAGTGGGTTGTCACCCCAACTTTCCCCCTGGTCCCGTATGGAAATACATCTCCGTGTATGTAAATCCGCTGAGGTTTCTGCCTCTCCGTGCCGCAGCCTTGTGTATTTCTTTTCAGCAGGCCTGCTGTGAGGGTTTTGTCTCAGGGAGCTGGGGGGGGG
>NW_009951958.1:4272488-4273872 GCF_000747805.2 Chaetura pelagica
TGCCGAGCCCCATGGAGCGGCCACCTCGGATGCAAAGTCCCTGGGTGCTGCATTTATTTGGGTTTCTCAGCTGAACCCTCGAACTGAAGCACTTCAAAGCAGAGAGGGGGAGGAAAAAAAACTAGGAAGAAAGCCCTTCTGCTCATCCGCCTCAACATTAAAAATAGCCCGGTGGCAAGACAGGGATCGTACTCCCGAGACACTTGAGGTGGTACAGATGTGCTGGAGAGACAGTTTTCCTGTGAAGTGCAATATGTAATTCCCAGAGAGTCAGAACAGCTCGAGCTGTGCCACTCGAGCCCCAGCCCCGGGCAGGGAGAGGACCACAGAGGTCTGCAAGCGGCCGAAGGAGGAACCGACCCAATGATACAAACTCTGCTCCAGCATTTTGATTTTTAATTTTATTTTTTAATTTATTTATTTTTTTACAGCAATGACATTAAAAGGAAGGAGGTTGTTGTTGGGGGCAGATCTTTGCTGTTTGTCATTTCTCTGCAGCGTGCGATGCTTTCGCTTTAGCCAGAGCCCAGGCTTGTGTTTTTGGTTGAGACCTGAGGTCGAGCTCGGCTTCTGTTCAAGTAGCACTTTTATGGGGGGAGATTCCTTGCTCTGCCTGGCTTGCAACAGGGTTTCCCTCCTAACCCCTCTTGTTATGGGGACACAGAGAGCAGCCACCAGTATCCCCTTTGGGCTGGGAACTGGGCTGCTTGCACGCCTTCACGGGGTTTTTGGCCTCTCTCCTCCAGTTTTGTACCTTCTCTTCTGTGCTCCCCATCACCCAGGGTCTGGCTGCAGCTCCCCAGGGGCTCCTGCCACCCGCTCCCACGTCCCACTACTTCCTTCTGCCCCCCAAAAGCAGCAGCGTCCCCACTCTGTCTTGCCAGGGACTTTGGGGTGCTGGGGATGGAGTAATTTCCCTGAGACCCCTCATCAGCCAGAGGGCTCAGTGCCAAGTGAGGCCTTGTCACCCTCTTCCCTTGTCCATCCCATCTCTGGGGACCAGCTTGGAGGATGGTGGCAGTGGTGGTGGCTGCCGGGTGGGCAGGGCAGCTGTGTCTCATTGGGGTGGGCTCCCTGCCCTCCACTGGATGGTGGCAGTAGGCTTCACGCAGTGCCAAGTGAGGCCTTGTCACCCTCTTCCCTTGTCCATCCCATCTCTGGGGACCAGCTTGGAGGATGGTGGCAGTGGTGGTGGCTGCCGGGTGGGCAGGGCAGCTGTGTCTCATTGGGGTGGGCTCCCTGCCCTCCACTGGATGGTGGCAGTAGGCTTCACGTGTGGGGGGGAAGGGTGGCCCCATGGTGGGTAGGGCTGCTGAGGGGGATGGGAAGCCACCAGCAGCCCCTGTGTTGGCTGGGGGGTGCGCCCCACTGACCTTGGGCTTTG
>NW_009951958.1:4276930-4291450 GCF_000747805.2 Chaetura pelagica
GTTGCCCTTGGGTGGGTAGGGCTGAGGAGGGGGAAGGGAAGCCACCAGCAGCCCCTGTGTTGGCTGGGGGATGCTCCCCACTGACTTTGGCCTTGGGATGGCTCCTGCACACCCACGAGGGGCCTGTACGGTGTGTGGAGGGGCAACAGCTCGGCCCCAATGGAGGGGGGCTGCTGTAACCCTGCTGTGGGGGGCTAGTCCTGGGCACACCCCTCTCCAAAACACCCCCCTGCCACCCTGTGGAGAGCCCTTCACACAGGCAGGGATTGAATCCTGATGCAGCGGTGCCAATGCCAGGATTAGGACGAAGCTTCTGGAAAGCCGTCCCCTCGGAGTTGTCAGGGGTATTTCTGGGCATGCTGGAGCGGCTGCGAGGAGCGGAGGCCAGAGCTGTGCTGGGCATCAATACAGGTGCTTAGCACCCCCCCAGTGGGATATCCCGCTCCAGCCTCAACATTTCCCCCTCCTCAGCAAAGCTCCTCAGGTAAAATGCAGCCTCTCTGCCTGCACATTGGCATGCGGGTCACAAAATGGTGCAAAATTATTTAGCTCTCTGTCAGAGCTGATGTCGAAGTCCCCTGGAGCTGGAGGTGCTGCTTGTTGGCAGTGATGGGAGCCCACGGGGTTTGGTTTGTCCCCTCCAGGAGACACAGTGGGTTTTTAAGTGGTGTCGAGGCCAGCGTGTATTTTTCCCAGGTGAACTGCACCTCTGGAAAGAAGTGTTCTGTCTTTTACAAAATACTGCTTAAATAAACGGTGCCCCACTGTCATTTTTTATTTTGAAATTAACTCCTTCAGGCCATGAGGCTTACCCATGCCTGCACAGAATAGCTGCCAGGGCTTTTAAGGAAAGAAAAAAAAAGTGTGGGATAGAAAAGTTCAGCCTGACAGAAGACAGCCTGTAAATCTCTCCCCTTCCCCGTGGCAATTGAGGATGGGTTGGGGGAGCAGCCTGCCTGTTTCACAGCCGGCTGCTGCCACCCGAACCTTACTTAAAAGGAGTTTTGTGCATATTAAAGTCTGTGCACTGAGGCCAGGCTGCACGCTGTGCAGGGACAGCCTATTCCCTGGCTGAATTGAACTATCTTGTTTTCTAATCTAACCTACTTTTTTTCTCCTTTTTTTTTTACTTTTTTTTTTTCTTTTTGTCAGAGGTTGGTTGCTTTGCAGGAACCTGTTCTCAGTGCAATCTCAGAGCTTTTTGTGGGTGTCTGATTTCTGTAACACATTTTGGTTTCCAGTACGAATGTAATGTACAAAGAATATCATGACACTGCTCTAGGTGTATGTGATCTTATCTACCTGACATTTAGAGTTTTCTTAACCGTCCAATTCACCTGATTTGCATAAAAAATCACATGATTTTTCTCTTTTTCCTCCTATATTTCATGCATCATCATAACAAACTACTCAGGTTCACCAGGCTGTTTTCTGCTTGTCAGCATGAACGCAGGGCCTGTTTTCTTGCCCCCTCCTTCCTTCCTGATGGAAGTTGGGAATGTTAAAAGTGGCACTTGGGGGGTGATCTGTGATCCCAGAGAGCCACTGAAATCCTTAACAAGCAAATGTGTCCTGTTTAACTTTCAAGAAGACAAGGCAACTGAGTGCCCATCCCATCCGGTTCTTGTTAATTTAAATAGACAAGACTTCATTTTATTGATAAGGAAACTCCCCTGGAGCAGCCCCCCAGACCCCAGAGGCTCCCCCTGCCGCGGCTGTCCTCATTACAAAACAAGGCCGCAATTAAAATAAACTCCAAGAGCTAAACAAACTGCTGCCTCTCCCTGGTCATGTGTTAGCTTTAGCTTTACTTTTTTTTTTTCTTTTTGTCAGAGGTTGGTGCTTTGCAGGAACCTGTTCTCAGTGCAATCTCAGAGCTTTTTGTGGGTGTCTGATTTCTGTAACACATTTTGGTTTCCAGTACGAATGTAATGTACAAAGAATATCATGACACTGCTCTAGGTGTATGTGATCTTATCTACCTGACATTTAGAGTTTTCTTAACCGTCCAATTCACCTGATTTGCATAAAAAATCACATGATTTTTCTCTTTTTCCTCCTATATTTCATGCATCATCATAACAAACTACTCAGGTTCACCAGGCTGTTTTCTGCTTGTCAGCATGAACGCAGGGCCTGTTTTCTTGCCCCCTCCTTCCTTCCTGATGGAAGTTGGGAATGTTAAAAGTGGCACTTGGGGGGTGATCTGTGATCCCAGAGAGCCACTGAAATCCTTAACAAGCAAATGTGTCCTGTTTAACTTTCAAGAAGACAAGGCAACTGAGTGCCCATCCCATCCGGTTCTTGTTAATTTAAATAGACAAGACTTCATTTTATTGATAAGGAAACTCCCCTGGAGCAGCCCCCCAGACCCCAGAGGCTCCCCCTGCCGCGGCTGTCCTCATTACAAAACAAGGCCGCAATTAAAATAAACTCCAAGAGCTAAACAAACTGCTGCCTCTCCCTGGTCATGTGTTAGCTTTAGCTTTTAACGCAGAACAAAATGTTTTCCTGGGTATGGGAAGAGGCACGGGCTCCGACTGGGAGGAGAAGAGGCAGCAGCAGCCAGGCCTGTGGAAATGGCCGGGAGCAGAGGACTGCGATGCTCATCGGGGCTCCTTTTGCTTGCTTTCTCATTTTTTTGGTTTTATTTTTAATCGGAGTGTTTGTGATCTGGCTCAGTCCTTTCTGTGAAGGAAAGGACTAGAAGTAGAAGAACTTGAATGTCGTGGTCTAGTCCCTGGGCATGCCTGACCCTCCCTGGCCCCTGCCTGGCAGGGCTCCAGGTGAGCCCACCCACTCACAAGCCCCAGGCCTGATTTATGTTGCTCCCTTTCACCTCGTGCAGGGGCTTTAGATGCCCAGAGGTGCTGCCCACCCTCTGACAGCATCTGGAGATAGACTGATGTGGGGAGGGAGACACCGGGTGACCTGGAGGACAGGACCAGGGGCATGGGGAGATGGATGGAGGGAGAGACGGGGCAGGGCTGTGGAGGGACACGCAGCCGGCTGGGCCGTGGTGCCTCTGTGCAGCAGCACGGCTTCCCTGTGCTGCTGGAGAGCCCATCGTCACCTCCGTGCCATGTGCTGTCACCCCATCTGGGGGAACGAATCCCCATGGGTAGCTGGACCCATGCCCTGTAAGAGTCGTGCCGATGATGGAGGCCTGTGCATCCACGCCATGCTCAGATAAAAGCCCCGGTTAATATTCCTGTGAAATTGTTCAAATAGCTGGCATATCTGCTTGGCTCCCACTGCCAGGAGAGAGTGCAGACTTGCCTCTGAGAAATTAGTTTCCTCCCTCATCGGCAAAGGAGAGAGATACCTGCCTGCCTGCCTGCCCAGTCTCCCAAACACCAACTGTGAGGAAACCTCAGTCACCAGAAGGTGCGTGAGGACCGTCCCCGTCCCACTGGGCACCAACAGCCCGGTGCCATCTCTGCCCCATCTTTGATTTGAAAGGGAAGCTTCATCCAGAGGTTTTCCAGCCACAGATAGTTACCTCCCATCTCTCCCTCATCCAAATAATTTTTTAACCATTTATGAACCAGAGCCTGGAAGTACTTTGGTGGGGCTGTGCTGGGTGAGAAGCCCCTGGCAGGGCATGTGGTGGGGGAGCCTTTTCCTGGCCAGTGTCCCCATCCTGATCCCTTGCTTGTCCCCAGGTTTTGTCACCCTGGCACCCAAGCAAATACGAAACGTGTGATCCATGGAAGCTGAAAACCCCTGGCCCGTGGCTGAGCTGCACCACTGACCTCTTTCCTTTTCAGCAGCTCTGTCAACTTTCAGCTGTCAAGATTAAAAAAAACCCTCACCCCTACAGATACTTTCTTGATACTACACGGTGGTAGTTCAAATCTAATGTAAAAGTGGTTGCTTTGTTGGGGAAAGAAAAGTAAATAAAAAATAATAAAGGCAGTTCTTACTTTGGATCCTTAATAGTATTATTTGTTACTCTTACGCCTCAGAGAATCTTGCAGATGCCTGTGATTAAAAAGCAGAAGAGAGCCTAAGATGAAGGAGGATACCCCAAAGTTTTATGGGCACAAGCTCTTTGAAATTAAAAGAGGGGTTTGCATTGGTCCGGATCATTTTGAAACAGGCCTCTAAAGTTCTGGCTTAATCAGACTGATTTTTATTTATTTATTTATTTTTAATATAACTTCTCAGACATCTCAGCCAGTAGAGTGCTACATGAATTTCAATTTCTCTCTTCAAATAAAAGATCGATGTAATTTTTTATATTCTTTGAAATGATCTGTAGTATTTTTTCACTGAAACCCTTTAATTTAGAATTAAAGGATTTAGTGACTGGATAGGAGGGTATCTAGAAGGAATGATGAAAATGGTAATTATTTGTTTTACTGCCTTCTGAAATTCTTTTATTTCTCTGTACTATCTCTAAAAGCATGTCTGGCAATGTCAAGCTGTCTCTGAAAATAATTCAATTAAATGTATTGCCAACAGAATATTTTATAGTTTTTTATATCAGTAGTTAGAGTGTTAAATAATATATTAGTAGATTTATAGGCAACATTTAGGTATGACTAGGAATAGCTACTGTAAAAACCCAGAATATTAGTGTAAAAAGGTGGGGGGGGGAAGTTTGGTTTCTGGGTTTTAAGATTGTTTTCTCCTCGTCCTTCTTATTTGAGTTTCAGTTTTAGGACTTAAAAATAATTAGATTTTTTTTTTTTCATATTTTTTCTGTTATTCGCAAATGACATAAATAAGTCAGCTATTTTTTGAGATAAAAATTCCCATGGGATTTCTCCTTGTTTTAAATAATTAAATATTAAAGGAGTAAGAAAGAAGCAGGCAGATTCTACGTTACGGACATGAATCAAATGGGATATTTATTTGCATGGGTACATGGCAAATAGGGAAGCATCGATCCTGGAGCTGTATGAAATTGCCAGTTACTCCATTACAGTGTTACAAATAGATCATTACCCATAAGAATGTAACTCTTAATGTCCTAAAAATAATTGAACTCTGGGATTATTTTTATTTAATCTGGTAAATGACAAATATATTTTTAACTCCTATAAAGTAGAGCTTTTTCCAGGAGCTGAAAACTCAACCCAACTGCTCCCCTACTCCCCCCCTGCCTCCTATTTTTTTATGGACATTTCTTTCTTTTTTTTTTTTTTTTCTTTTTTTTTTTTAATTTTTTTTTTTCTTTCTTTTCTCTTTTCCTTCTGAAGTCTCATCGGCTCTTCTGAATTTTGCAATTTATTTCTCCTTCCTTCTAACATTGACAAGAGCACTTTTCATCAGAAAACACGGTACTTTTTTTGCTTCCAAACCTCCCTGCACATTGCCTCGCTCTCTCCAGACAAGTTTCTAGGATCAACAAGTTAACCTTCAGAAAGATTACAAAGGTACAAGTGGGCTGCTTAAGAGGTGAATCATTAAACGTAAGGTGAAGTATACGACTGCAGAAGGTTTCAATTAAAGTGACAGTTCAGGCAGCCCTTGCCTGCCCAGGGAAGGTATGCTTTTATTGTCAGCGCCGTGCTGGGAGCTGCATCCATCCCAGGCAGGGAGGGCTGGTTCCCCCCGGCCGCCTTCTGCAGTGCCAGGGCTGCCGCCGCTGCCGGGCTCCTCGCTCCTGCAAACGACTCCACCGGTTGCAGTGTGATAAATTCAACTGTGATAACACTAAATATGGGAAAGGGGCCAGATCTCCTTTCTGTCCCACCCAGGCTGGAATGAAGGAGTCCTCCTCAGACTTCTCCCAATGCTCCTTATTACCCTGGCCTGAGGGGGAGCAGGATAAGGCCCACAACCTTCCCCATTACCTCCCTGAAGCCTGCTCTGTTCTACTTATTGTTATTTCTTAAAGTAGTTTTGTTTTAATATGACAACATATTTAATAAGCAGCCCCAGGGTGGAGGGAGGAATGCGAGATCCTTGCCGAGCTGTGGAAATCCTGCACTCGTGCTACCTCGTCCCTGCATCCCCACGGCTGCTCGGAGCAGGGCTGGCACACTGGGACCTCTGCCTCCCCATCCCACCCAATCTCCTGTGTGTGCCCAGGGACTGTCTACCCCACCCTGCACAGGGGTCCCACATGCTCAGAAGGGGTATGTGCAACCTTGGGCTTGTTTTTCCTGGCTTTGGGAAGTACAGGCAGCACGGTGGTGAGGCAGGAGAGAGGTCAGGTCAACCCTCCCTCTGCCATGGAGCGATGTTGGGACATATTCTGGCAGTTCCCTGATTTAAATTTGAAGTATTTCTGGGCTTCATATTTCACTCCGGCATGTTCCTGTATGGCAGCCCTGAGTGTGGATCAGATCTTCTCCACAAGGATGCTCCAGTGACTGGGTTAATTCCCTCCTGCTAATTCCTTACATAATCATGTGGGCTCAGATCCTCAAAAGTATTTGTGAGCCTGCCTCCCTTGGAAATCAGGGAATTTAATTATCTGCTGAAATTACTTTGTTTTGTTTTGAAAACAGAGCAGGAAATAACAAACTTGGGTTTTTATGAGATTTGTTTGCCTCTCTGTGGTCACAGAGCATTTTATCTACCTTGGGAAATAAATTAACAGTTAAATAGTTTGATGTCCATCTTACAGATGGATTTTTAGACTGTGAACAGTGGGAACTGGGTGCCAGCATAGGTCAGAGGAGCTGGGTCTTGGCCTGTTGATCTTTCTGGCCCCAGCTGGTAAAACGTGTACAGGACAATGGCAGGGTCTCGTAAACATGCTGGAGGGAAGAATCCATTAAAGACTGTGAGATGCTGAGGATAGGAGGATAATAGAGATCACGTCAGTGACAGATGCCATCTATTACAGATAACTATTGCACAGCTGACTGCATCTCCCTCTCTGGAAATGGCTCCTGTCTTAGTTTCATTTTTGGCCATACAACCTGCAAGAATTCTTCCCACTCCCTGGCGTTTGTCCCCTTCAGATACTTCACCCAGTATGGAAGAAGGAGGAATCAAAATACCATGACATTGAAGTTTATTGCCAATGCTGCTCACGTCTGTTGAACCCAGTCACTAAAACCTCAGCCTGCAGGACCCCGTGCTCTGTATTTTTCTGGTCTAGGTAATTGCGATGGCAGCAGGGGGAGGTAAGTAGAAGGGAAAAGGACTGATTTTATTAGGTGTTAGAGGAGCTTATTAGAAAATGGGGGGGGGGAAAGCAATAAAATTATAAAGGCGAGAATTAAAACAAGTGGTGAAATCCAGTCCCTGCTGCCTGTGAGGGGATACTCCTCTCCCCATGCACCCTTTCTCGGTTTGGAAGATGCCCAGGCATTGATAAACATTTTACAAGAGCCCGACTCCACAGCAGCAAGCGCTGGCAAATGCCAGGAGAAAAAATACTCGTGTGCCAGGATCAACCCAGCAGCTTCAGAGGCAGCATTTAACCTGTTACCTTGCAGCCCCTGGGCCCTGTTTGGGTTTGTTGTCAGTGAGCAATTTGGATCTGCAGTATACCTGCATTATTTTTAGGCCAATTAAATTAATTGCTGGAACAGACAACCCTTTTTAGACCCAAGGCGCTTTTTGCCCCCCTTCTTGATACTGTAGGGCTGATGTAGTGATTCTGGGGCTTTGGTTTGGCAGTCAGAGCATGTGTGTATTTTACGTAAGAAAGAGCAGCAGGGATGGATGCTGCTAGACAAATATTTGGTTAATTTTTATAATTATTAGTAATAACAATACCCTGCTCTCTCGAGCACCTTTCATCTCCCAGTGTTCTCGAAAGGCAAGCGAAGCCAAGCCGCGCAGCTCTGCTCTAGGGGCTGTAATTAGCTTTACCTCCACGGTGTGGATGTGGGAAATGAGGCAGAGGGAGGCGGGAGGACCGGAGGCCGAGCAGAGCCAGGGACTCGTGCCCCAAGCAGCAGCCACCAAGGCCTGCCTGAAGCAAAGCTCTGGCCAATGCCAGGCTCTTGGTGAATCTGTCCTGTGAAGGAAGCTCATCTCACCATGCTGTGCCACCAGCCCACGTCATCTTCCCTCCATGTCAGGATGTGATGGGACAAGACAGTTTCATGTAGTTCCCCTTCCCCGTCCTCCTGGTGTCTGGTTCCACATGCCAGAATCCCTTGAGATGAGGACAGTCCCTTAGTAATTAGAAACAGGAAGGACATGGTGGGCTTCGGAGCCTGGTCCCCACTGCTCTGAGCCTCCACATCCTCTTTGGCAACTATGAACTTGCCAGGTTGTCTTCTTGCCTCTGTCTGCCTGTTGCAGGACTTCTTTCCCCACATGGTTAGGGTGCTTCTTCCAATTCCCACCCAATCTTTTTTTCATTGACCGCTGGTTCCTCACCATGCTTAGGTCAACTCTGTACCAGCTTTGCCCTCCTGCTGCTGTATGCTCTAGGTCTCTAGGACATCTGTGTCCAGGCTATGTTTTCTTGCTTTAGAAGGGGTAGAAAACTCAAGATTTTAGGATTATACTTTAAGAAAATCAGCATCTAATTCCAAAGGTATTTAATAGATCTATGCCCTGCCCTTCTTTTGGGCCCTAGAGCAGAGGTAGCAGAACATGCCATGTGTCCCACAACCTGGTCCATGCCCTTATCAGCACCACCTTCTGCAGTTAGTATCTGGGGCTTTGGTTCATTACTCTTGTTGGATCCTGCTGTGGTGGCCAAAGAGGTTGCCATTCCATGCTGTGACTCATGGACGTACGCAAAGGATACAAATCTCTCCAGAGTGAACCCTCTGATATTTCAGGACACAGATGAGATGATTTGCATAGGCTCTCCCAGTCTGCTCCTTCCCTTAGTAGGGGTAGGACACATTAGCCAGAATCTAGGCCTTAAACTAAGATGGGTAAGGAAGTTCTAGATCTAATTTTGGGGAAAAATAAAAAAAAATTAAAATTCATAATCTATTATTTCTATTCCATTCCATTTCAATGCATCACGAATATGTTTCCCCAACAAGTTTCCTAGTTTAGTCCCTAAGTGCCAGCACAGAGATCCTGGCTGCAATGCTGAAATCAGTCAAGCCCAGCAGATTGTCAGAGTTTTGACCCGACAGAAGGATTCAATCACCTAAGTGTATTTCAGATCCCAACTGACCCGGTACTTCTCTCTTTTATTATCCATGCGCAATCTCTCCTGCTGTGCCAAGATTTCTGTGTTCTTCATTTCTCTTCCATCTCTGATGCCACAAAGTCAAGCGAATGTCTTCAAGGAAATCTCAGTAATAAAACCTATTTCCTCCTCCCTGCTGCAAAGAGAAAGCAGAGTAATAGTTTCTTTATCCATCAGGGACCAGTTAATGCCTCACTCCTCATCATCACCAAATGCAACTAATAAAGGAGTAAAGGAGATTTGGCAGTTTAATGCAGCAGCTAATTTTGTGCCTGCTGCTCTGCCAGAAAGTATTTTCACTTTTGGGTGATGCCAGAATAGCAGAGCTGATTAATTAGCCTTCTCTTGAGCAGGAAGAGCTCAGCTAAGCTGCCTTCAGCTCCCAGACATCCCAGGCATTGGCCAGCCTTCTTAGTAGCCAGCATTCCCAGTATCTCAAAGGTTCATCGGTCTGCCTGTCTGGGTAAGGCAAAAAGATGATGGTGTAGAGCTTTCCCTTGGGAGGGAGCAGGTCTGTTAAACAGATCAGATCTAGCTCTGTCATTGAGAGAACAGGTTAGAGGAAGCTCTTAGTACATCAATGCTGGTCAGGCAGCTCCAATGTGATGGCTCATGGTGGGTGAAGGAGGCAGGTCACAGAATTCTGAGTCCTTCTGCAGATCCTGCTTTGGGAGGGTCAGCACTGCAGCAGTTGCACACAGGTGTAAGGGTCTACAGAAGACAGCTTGCAGGAATGGCAAATATGTTTGTACAATGAGCTGAAATGCAAAAGGACATGGCAGCCTCGATGGGAGACTGTCTCAGAGGAGACATTCAGGCTCATTCATTGAAATGAACAGTCACATGCACAGGAGACACCAGCCACAGGCAAGGGCATCCTCCAGAGCAGCATGTGCCTGCAGGACCATGATGAGCAGAGCCTGTGTGCAGGCTAAGTAGTGCTCTCCACGGGCCATTAATACCTCCTGAGCTCTCCCTGCCCTGGCTTTGTCCTCCACAAGGTGTTTCAGAACAACTTAAGCCTCTGGACAGATTAATTAAACTCAGGTACATGAACAGACAGCTTCCATAGGGCCTGGTTATACTCCTTCCCATGTAATTTCTCAGAGGTTTTATGGTAATGCCTGTAAGAATTTGTGATACCAGGAAGTTAGTGAGTATGTTCTTAGGCAGAGAAACTCCTTCCAAGCATGGGATGCATAGGATCCAGCAAAACAAGTCCCTTGTTCTTGCTTGGGTCCCTCTGGATGCTGTGACAGTAATGGTAATACCAAGAATTTCAGTCTGGAGACTTAATCAGCTTCTGCTGTCTGAGATCTTGTGGGAGGTGAGTGGCTGGGAAGTGGAGAGCAGGCAGATGGTGAGGTTCAGTTCTCCTCCAGACAAGCTGCTGGGCTGCAGGGTGAACCCGAGCAGGTACCCCAGTGTGAGCATCTTCACCAGGGCTGGCTTGCTCTGATGCTTTTGTAATGGTTGCAGAAAACCAGCTGCTCCAAAGAGACCCATCTCACCCTGAACGAGCAGTCCATGGCTGGTTGTGCCCTATAAGTACCTTTACGGACCATCCAGATGGCTACCTCAGATGTGAGCACCAGCTTTGCAGATGTTCAGACATAATCCCTGTTTGATGTTCCCTGCTTGCTCCTAGTGGCAGGTCCTGCCAGGCTGGTGTGGAGCAGGTCGGAGCACTGCCTATGCCCAGGCTTGAAGCCAGACTGTGTCTATGCTGCTCCTGTACAGCCAGGGTTAAAACAGGAGGTGGAAAATCAGGGGAGGCTTTGGGAAATAAGGGTCTCCATCTCTTCTCTTTGCTGACCCTACAGCAGAAGGCGTGTAACTGTTTTTTATGATCTAGGGAGAACAGACAGGTTAATTAATGTCACAGAGCCCTCCAGATGGAGGCCACTACAAGTGCACAGTGTTGTTATTACAGTGAGTGTTGCTTTACTATCCTTACATGGGGTCATTACTCTATTAGAGATGTTGCTGTGGGGAGCAGTGCCTTCACTGAATCATCTAGCAGCAGAGAGAAAGCCCCCTTTGTACCTGCTTCCCCATATCAGCTTTCCTGGGTGCTGGGCTCAGAAATGGCTGAGCCCATCAGTCAGGCACTGCCAGACCTGATTTGCAGATTGCTGTTGACTGCAGCATGCCCTGCTTACCCGGAGCAGGGCACCAAGTCTTGCCATCCATCCCACTCTGCCTTTGCCTCTTGGGCACCTCTGTGTCATTCAGGATGGGCATCAAACCTTGTTGCCCCTCTGACTCTGATTAGAGGGATTTCTGCCCCTACAAGTGCAAATTACCCCCATCCTGAAGGATGTATGGGACCCTGGCTAATCTTGCCTCCTTGAGTTTTCCGAGCATCACTTCTACCAGGCCCATGTGTCAAGTTGAATTTCCCTACTGGGATGCTTATTGAGGGAGACACAGGCTTAACTCCATCCTTATCCATCAGAAAGCTCCAACGCATTGTTAGCAGGAAGCAAAGGCTTATGCTGTGTTGCAGGCAGGGCTAAGCCAGCCTGTAAAGCCATCAGATCAGAGGGAAACCTGGAGCTTTGCTCCCAGACCCAGCACAGCTGCCGGTGGCTGAAACTTGCCATTTCAAGGTGCTGGGCTGCTCAGCTGCAACACAGAGAGGGAAGACCTTGTTCGGGCAAAGGAGAGAAGGTGTTTCAGCTGGTAGAAAGTAACCAGTACAAAACTGGACTGAAAAGAAGGGGAGGCTGCTGGCGATGGGGCAGCCCTTCAGGTGCAGCGTGCAGGCATGGCATGCAGGGCTAAGGGAGCACAACCACACAGCCAGAAAAATGGAAGCCAGGATCAGGTTTGTGCTTTTCTGGAGCGAAACACTTTTCCATGTAGAACACATTGTCCAGGCATTCCCATTGCACTGCATCCAACTTCAGGGTGATGGGAAAGAAGTTGCTTTTCTTCCACAGTCCAGCTTTGATATCCCTATTCCAGTTGGCCCAAAACCCTTGGGATTGCTCAGGGGATGGAAAGGCAAAGTGGTTAGGAGGGGTGGCCTTGGCCTTTCCCAGGCATAGCGGGGTGTGTGTGTTATGAGAGCTGAATGAGGCCCTGGCATCCCCCAGACCTTGTGGAACAACATCCCCATTCCCAGAGAGCATCATGCCCAGGTCCAGGTGCACAGGGGCTGGGTTTCCCAGTGTGCTGTTGGCACACGGTGTGTTTGGAGCTGTGGGGGAAATGCACCAGCCCCCTTTGCAGTGCGTGGGAGAGGCTGACAAATCAACTCACCTTGAACTTTCTTGCTCTCACAGATGATATCTTGAAATGTCTCAATCCCATTGCTCCAGCACGACCTGCCAGAGAGGAGACAGCTTGTGCATTACTGGGCTGGAGCTCGGCAGTAAGTGAGTCCAGCTGGCAGGAAGCTGCCTGGCTGCAAGGGGACGCATCTTTCTACTGTGGCAGTCACGAGATGAAGAAATGCTTTTTCTTCAGAAGAACTTGTTGATTTTAAAAATAAAGCAGCCACGGCCTATGCTCCCAGGAATGTCTGGGATCAGGGAAATAGAAAGATATTTTCCTATTCCTAGTGCCATTTGCACTGTAAAACCTAAACAGTGTTTGCCCTTCTGGATCTCCCCAGCTCCACACTTCTGGAGCATTTATCAACACAGTGTTTTGGTGAGTGACCTTCCTCCAGATCACTGACATTGCTGAAGTGAGGCAGCGATGGTGCCAAATTCCTGATATCCAACAGCTCCCCCTCCCTACTCAGGGCAGCCAAGTGGATCTGGGGAGTGCTCCGCTCATGGAGCAAACAGCCTGATCTGAAGGTATCTTTGGATCAAGTCAAGGCCCAGACCTGTAAAAACTTGTGCACCTACTCAGCTCTGAGAGCATGAGTAATCCTGGAGGCTGAACATATTTTTTTCTATCGTTTATCCAAACGTGCTATTTCTGTGGCTCTCTTCCCCTATTATCTCAGTGTCTCATAAACATTAATGAATGATTCTAGGGTCCCAACACACTGATTCATTGCTTGGGTTGCAGGTCATGGGGAATGATTAAAGCAGCAGGAAAAAATGAGGGGTTGGATTCCAAAATCTTAGATTTTATTATAGTTTCTTTGCCTAGCTTCTGGAGCATAGGAAATTCATGCTACCTTAATGGTGCCTTTTTGAGCCATTTCAGAAAATATGAACCATTTCTAAGGCCACTGTGTTTCATCCCACTCTGAAAGAGGGATGAAAGGCATTAGAAGTGTCTCCAAATCTTGCTGACATAAAAGAGTTCATGCACATGGCTTTAAAATAGACTTTCAGGTCATTCTGGATGAAAAACTATTTCCTCTAACTCAACTCACCTCTGGGAGAAGTGTTGCTCCTAATCTTAGCTGCCTGATTTTATTAACCACTGTCATTTTCACTAGGACTTGGGATGTGTTCCCAGGCCTTCAGACTGGGGACTGGCTGCTTATCCTCTGCCATCAAGGGAAGGTGGTTGATGCACACAAACTCAGCTAGGAGCTGGAGGACCTCCATGTGCCACCTGAGAGCTCTCTGTGTGACAGCACCATAGGGAAACCTTGCCTAAACATTAAGAGGGCAGAGCTGCTCAAATACAATATGCAAAGCCTGGTTTGGAGATGTATCCTCTGCAGTGAGATGTTGGGTTCAAACGTCCGACTGGCTTAATTCACACAGTGGCAAAGGGCTGGGAGATATCCTCAATTCCCAGGCTCTGAGATGGGGATGAGTGAAATTCTTTCACCTGAAACTTCCTTTGTGTGAAAAATGCAAATTTGGTGACACATAGTTTTGTGCATTAGTGCTGGTTGTACTAAATTGTTTGTCCTGAGAACAAAATTCCAAGAAAGTACATTTGCAATGTTTATTTCAGTTCGAAATTCCCCTCCATTTTACTTGTAAATTGCTCCAAATCAAAGTGCAGCATTTTCTCCTTACCTTTCACATTTGCTGTAATTTAAATAAATAGTCCTAGGTGCAATCTGAACTAATTCCCTCCTTCCTGACTTTTCAGAACTATTCAAGAAACAAAACAACTCCAAATTCATTTTTTCAGACAGCTCTCCTCAGAACCATTAGACACATTAACATCCACCACATAAATGAAACCACAGGCTATCAATGGTTTGAGACAGCTGTATTTCCCACCAGAAATTTGCATAGCACCACCTTTGTAGCACTCTGAATTACTCTACTATTATTATTTTGGGGAAAGATGCAAGTTACTGGTACCAGATTTAGACTTAGGAGACTAAAGGTCCCCGAGCAAAACCTCAGCCATGCCTTTGTCCACCAGGCACAGGTTGTTCCTCCTGCCTATGTGCAAGCACCAGTCAACCTTCATTCCTTACCCCATCTCTCCTCGCTACGTTTGTCCCCAAGGAAGTGGCCTCACCCTGTGTTCCTAAACCCTTTCTTTCTTCTCTGGCAAAGCCATCCTGC
>NW_009951958.1:4291847-4294398 GCF_000747805.2 Chaetura pelagica
TGAAAGATCCGCACCAAAGAAAGCTTTAAATGCCTTTTCAGCTGCAAAGCATGTCCTGTCTCAGGGTTCCAGCAGATATCTCTGCAAAATTTCCATTTTTGCCACCACTTAAGGTTTTCATCAAACTCTCATCTAACAAAGTGTAGCTCTCAGCAGCTGGAAGCAGAAGCAATTCAACCCTCTGGGCAGCGATATTTGTCTGCATCAAGAAAATTCTCCCGATTAGACAGAAAATGGATATTTTTTCCCCCACTGTAACATATACTTCTAGTGAAATCCTCCAGTTCCATTCCCCCTCCCCCTCCAAAAAAGTATAAGAGCAGAAAAAGAAAATAATGAAATGAAAAAAATGCTTTTCCTGCAGAAAGCCCCACTTCCTGGTGTGCTGTCACCAGCACAGTCCCCCTCTGTCCCTTGGGAGGTGAGAGCTGAGAAGGGGCAGGAAGGCAGCAGGTTGCCCCGGTAGCTGCCTGCGGTTCCTGCCCACATTCTGCCTCACCCACCCCAGGTGACCAGCCCCGTGGAAATGCAAAATTTTGCTTTTCCCACAGCAGGCAACATGAGAAGATGAGCATTTTCGGAAGGGGCTGGTTGCATAGTTGAGTGGAGATGAAGACTAATCCTTTCTTTGCTGTCCTGCAAGCTGTGTCTTCTCATCAGGGTTGCTGATGGAAGTGGCCCAGCTTACTCCACTCAATGTCATGCTGAGATGTGCAGTGGGCCTGACAGCTGAGGATTGTGTCTCTGGGTAGAGGGGCTTGGTATGGACCTCACAGCCCTTGTGATTCATCCAGCAGGATGGAGGAGGCTGGCTCTGCGTGGCTCATGCAGCACTCTGCACAGCAATCACACCCCACTGCCTGCACCTGTGTGGAAATTAGGCAATGTTTAAGAAAAAGAGATGGGGGTGGAAAAAGGGGAATGAGAAAGAAAAAGAAACACTAAAGAGATTATGATGAAATGTTTCTCCTGCCTGGAAAACTGCCCTAGCAGGGCAGGGATAATGCGAGCAGCTCTCGCAAAACAAACTGCCACTGCCCCAGAAGAGCCTATGGAAAGATGTGGGTCAGTTAAGATGGGTGTACTCGGGAGGCCCATGCCCAGAAATGCCAGGAGCACTGTTAGGCAGATGCCAGGGCACTTGCTGTTATGTGGCCATTGCAGAGAGGTGCTGCCAGAGCTGGGAAGGAGAATGAGGAGAAAGAGGGAAGTCTGTGCAGTTTCTCTCATGCCAATGCCATGTGTCCTAGTAGCCTAGCTTAAGTCTGAGTTTTTTCTTGCCAGATTGTGATGGTGCAACTTGACTGAGTAGGGAAGGTCCTGACCAAGAGAGCTCAGGCTCCCCTGCTCCATCTCTTCCTCCTGCATGTGAATATATGGGTTAGAGCTTCTCAGCAGTTCAGCAGTTAACCTCTGACCTGACCGTCTGGGCTTTCCTGCAGGGAGTTGAGGCCTTTTTCAGCCAGTGCACTCTGAAGTGTTGCCCAGGAGATCTTGGTCCTTGCAGACCTCATTTACAAACCCTCATGACAGGTTACTTTGCAGAGTAATCCTCTGCAGAGCTCTTTCTTCTGGGAGCAAAAGTCTTCCTGAGGACAGGCCTCCTGAGAGGGACCTTGAGCTGATATTGGATTGTTGTACTCAAGCAGGGACAATGCTTTGCATGGAAAACCTTCCTCTAAGAGGACTCAGTTTTACTCTGTGTCCAGCAGCATCTCTCGAAGTTGTGCAAGCTCTGTTTTACCACAACCATGGCAGATGCTCCCAGGGTAGGAGCCTCCATCTAGTCTCATGTGCAGCACTGTAGCAAATCCAGCACAAATAGCTTGAAAGGGTGTTTGGAAATGTCTCTGCCTCTCTTACAGCAGCAGAGCAGGGAGCTGGCGAAGGTTCGGCTGGCACTGCCAGGCACTGCTTGCTCTCTCCACAGCTGGCAAATACTTTGGCACCTGTAGCTGCTCCCCAAGAGACATCTAGGAATGGAGGAGCTGTTGCCCACCTGCAAAGCCTGGCAAGGCAGATTTGTGGAACAAATCAGGAGGAAAATGCTGCACATGAATAACTGGGTTTTAGAGATGTGGCTAAAGAATCATGTACCTACCTCTGGGTACTACCTGGCATTGCCCTTTGTTTGGGCTCCACAGAGATGTTCTGGATACTTAGAAACACTCAAGTTCTGAAAGTTTCCACTCATGTCAGGGGGATAATGAAAACCCAGCTCCAGTCATCAGGTTCTCAAATTTAATCACTTTAAAAATGTCAGCTTTAACCCCAGCCCCCATGAATACTGTATGACATCAGCTGTGTGTTGACACTCTGAAGTCAGGTATTTTTAAGGGATTGTTCAGATCTTTTATAATTAAAAGGATTTGAAAATACAGACATTTATTAATTTTTCTCCCTCTAGTTTCTGTCTCTTTCTCTTCTGAAAAAGCCAATAAAGTCATCACAAAAAAAGCAGGTGTAATGGCAAAGAAACCCAGACATCTCCCTGCTGAGAAATGTTGTCTTACAATGGATTTTTTAATTTATTTTTTTTTATTTCAGCAGG
>NW_009951958.1:4294479-4316598 GCF_000747805.2 Chaetura pelagica
AGCAGGAGGAAACGGTGACTTCAAAATGATATTGTAACATAGTTGGCACTAAACAAGTATAAAAAGCCCTAGATTACAGCCCATCATCTCACTTACCTTCTGTGCTCTATGTGTTGAAAATAAACCACTTGTCACATGGACCATAAATGTATTTCAGAGACTGAGTGAGATCCAGGAACGTCAGATACTGCAGCTATCCCAGGTGACTGGTTGCACCAAACTTCCTTCACACTGTGAGGCATTACAGAAGCATCCCAGTGGTTCCAGTGGTCCCGGTGGTCAAGAACCACATCCCAGTCATGCACAGCAACAGCCTAAGATGGGGCACCAAGCCTGCATGCAAAATATTCTTGGACTCATGCTGATCTCTACACCAGGGTTTTGCTTGGCAATCACGCTACAGTGAGTCCCCCAGCCATCCTCACCAGTTGCTTGGTGGGCAACTGTCTCACTTGCCTAACATCTAAATGTCCCCCTGATTGCTCAGGGCATCTCCACCTGCCTCTCAGCCACAGCTATGCACCAGGGTCCCACTTCTGAGCTGTATCTTAAGCTCTGTTCCTTGTTTTCCAGAGCCAGGCCTTGGGCAGAACAGTCATCGTCCTTTGCATTCAGGGCCCATGGCCTTGGAAGAGATTCTGTGGGGCTGTACCACCCACATGGGGAACAAGAGGGAAAAGAGAAACAAGACTTGAACTCTGTTCTTTGGAAACAGTTTGGCCAAACATCTCTGCATCTCCCAGAGCCTTCATGTGGTGCCAGCAGTCTAGTTCCTGGGGCACAAAGTGGTTGCCTCTGACCACCTCCCTGTGCCAACATCTGACAGTGGCCACATCAACATCAACAGCAGCATCCCACCAGTCAGGTGCTGTACTTTGCCCCACCATGTGTACTTTATCCACCCGTTCTCTGCGCCTTCCTATAGGTATAAGCTCTTCCTGCCAGGCAGCCTATTCAGCATGGTCAAATGTTTTTCTGCCTCAGGGCTCCCAGTGAGACCAGCAAAAGTCCCTTCAGCCAGAGGTGGGCATGCAGCAGTGACAGGGTCTGGTAGCAGCATGGGGAGAAGATTCAGCAGTGGGGGAGGACAGCTGAAGAATTCACCTTGCATCATGTCTGGAAGCTGCTTGAAATACCCAGGTGGTTTGAGGTTACCTCTCTCCATCCCTATGACCCTGACCCCTCACTTCATTTCTTTCGCACGTCAGAGCTAACCCAGTCCTCTCCAATCTCATGTTCATCTTTGCACCACTAAGCCCCAGCTCCCACTTGCTGTTCTGCAGCTCTTCCTTACTGGATCACCATTGATTTCTCTGCTTTGCATGGTGAAGACATGGGCTAGCCACACTTTCCTCTCCTCCTTTACCCCCTGCTCTTGGTAGGTTGGAGGGAACCAGTTGAGAAGGAAATGTGTGGCTCCTTCCTCAGCCTAGCAGAGCCAGCTAACCACCTGCAATGTCCCTCTTTTAGGATGGGACAGAAGAGTCACCCTTGGTATGTTTTTCCAGTTCCTAGGATAATGTACAGCATGACAAAGAGGAAAGAAACCCAACCATGTATTTGAAGACTCCAGCACCTTCAGGAGTGACTCAATTGGTTTTCATGTTCAAGTGGGGAATGATTGAGCAAGAACTTGATTTTATCAGAGGGAGGTTGTCCATTCTCCATTCCAGTAGGGATTTCTTTGGTTATTATCTATTCATGCATTTAATTTCTTTAGAAACAGCATCTGCCCAAAAGCTCTGGGCAGTCTGCCATTCCTCTGATGTACAAAGTGTACTTGTCATTGAACCTGGGAATGCATTAGCTACTGATCGGGCCTTGGTCTGCAAAGCTTTTTCCATATGCTTAATTTTATACATGTAGGAGATATTCAGAGGAACAAGTTTGGCTGAGTTTGCCATTTCTCTTTGTGTTGCTGGAGTTATAGTGAGTCACATTCTGACCCCTTTTAGATAATGTGTCATTTTTCCCTATCGTTGAAAGACACAAGATCACATCCCACCTGGACTAGTGGAATGCCATGATTCTTTCTTGTGAAATTCTGCCAAGTAACTAGTGTTTTCAGCAGATGTTATTTGCTATTTCATTTTCTAGTAAGATCTCAAGGAGAGTTCTTAGTTGCAGCCATTTGATCTTGTTGTTGCTCTGAGGAGGATTGTACAAGTCCACCAAGTGTCCCAGGCTTCCATCTGGGGACTGATTTAAAACAAGCACCTGCCTTTGACAGTGCACAGATTGCAGGTCAGTAGAGCAACTCAAACACGTCAGGCAGCTCCAGTGAAGCGACATACAACCTCATCCTACCATTTCCTGCACAAAAGCATGCTGGAAAATACTCACAGATGCCTCTGGAAAAATTTCCAACTCTAGTAACTATCAATAAAGCCTATTTTATACCTTTGTGGCCAACTGAACTTATGCAATCACACTACTTCTTACATAACTCTGCCAAAATGCCACCCCCACCCTGTTCTGGAAGAGCCAAACTGACGTGTTAGAAGAACATGATTGGAAAGGCTGGCCTGGGCCATTGCTTTGCTGGAGCACTTAAAGGACCTGTGGAATACACTCAAGATGCCATGAAATAATAGCTCATGTCAAACAAGTTCTAGGTCTCCTAACACACCTTGATCTGGCCACTGAACACACCTGTTCCCAAACTGGGGTGACATGTCCCTCCTTCTTTGGAGAGCATGGGTGGACCCAGACATGGTCTCCTCTGCCCCACCCAGCTCAAGGGGGTAGGTGAATCCAAGAAGGCACTATGGCAGGAACTAACCATGTGGGGAAACCTGCGCCATTCCCATTCTTCACCACCCGTGCCAGTAGCTAATTTATAGTCAGTCTCTGCCAAGGACGTGAACTCAGGCCAGTTCCCAGGGTAGTGCCAATTGCCCCCCCTTAGTATAAAGTAACTTCCCACTTCTGGTTAATGATGGGCCAGATTTGGGCCCTTCATCCCACTGCTGCAAGGACCCTGATCCAAGCTGCTGCTGCTGAGGGTGTTCTTGTTCAGCTCAGTGGTTGAGGGGAGATCAGGTGGGAAGGGATAGCAGAGCTTCTGGTAACAACTGTGTTTGGTGGGTGAGGGGAATTGCTTTTCTGTGGAAAAAGTTCCTTCTAGCCCTGCTGTGGAAAGATAAAGGAACAGTGGAAGTTGAGAAATAAATGAGAAAGTGCAAAAGCTGCTAAGGAACTTCAATATATTTTGTGGATATTGAAAAAAACCCACACAACAACCCTAAAAAAGCCTCTGTGGGCTTCAGAAGCAAAGAAGAGGCAGGGACACTGGCAGCAGGGACCTCTATCCTCTCCCCCTACACGGTGGGTCTTTACCCCATGGCTGCTTGGGTCCAGCCCTGGCGTGGGAAGGGCTGTGCAAGGTCCATGGAGGGGTGGGCAGCACTGAGGGGTGCGGGGCCCCACTGGCTGTGGGAGCCAGGGGTGCAGGTTTAGCCTGCGCTGGAGCAGGCACTTCAGTGTAAACACCGGGGTGGGGAAGGTGTCTGAGCAGAGGCAGGCTCAGGCCTGTGCCGTGCTGGCAGCCTGGCTCCCTCCGTGGGGTTTCTGATTTCAGGAGCAAAGGCGTTCCCAGAAAGCGCCTGCGCTGATCCATCGCCGACACCGCTCGGACCGTGGGCTTCCTCGTCCCCTTTTGCCTCTCTGCAGCAGCTCTTCTGTTGTACAGATAGAGTTATGGGCACAGGCTTTTAATAGAATAAATATTTTGTGTAAAACAAAAGAAAAAAAATTATTGTTCATTTATTGCCCTCTTAAATCTGCTCGTAAAGGGCTACAATGGACAAGGGAGAATATTACTGCCGACCTGCAGCTGGTCAGCTTTTGTGAGGGCTCCGTCCAGCCTCGGCATTTCATACTTAGCTTTTCAAGATGTCATCTCATGAAATTTTACAAGCTCAGTCAGCCCAGGTGAGGTCAGTGCCTCAATGGGAGAGGAGTGAGGTGAAAAAAGCAGGCGGTGCTTGTGCCATGGTGGGGATTTGTCGTGCTCCGGAGTGGGGCCCTGGCCACTGCAGCCACTGCAGATCTCGTGGCGTTCTCAGGAGTGCTCTGTTGGCAGCTCCAGTGGCCAGGCCAAATTACTAGTGGGTTGGAGACAGAAGGCCACCAAACAGGTTTGAAGGGATGAGGAAACATTTAGGTCATTTTTATCCTGAGCGCGTCTGCTATCTCTAAATCTTGCCAAGTGGGCACAACACCAGGAACAGGAGGTGAAGTGCATGAAAAAAACAATGCCAGGCTTTTTTCGTGTATTTTAGTTTTGTTTTGGTTTTCTTTTTGTGTGTGTGTGTGCATTGTTTTTTTTCCATCTCTTTCTCCTCTCCCATCCATTCCAGTGAGATTACACTAAACACAGCACATCTGAATGCACATGGAGGAGCGGGCAGTTTTAGGGGAAGGGAGCCAAACTGGCAATCCAATGAGTTTGGGGAAAACTAAACTCCACTCTTTGGAGATCAGCTTGTCTTCACAGAGCAAATGAGATGTCTCCATTGTCTCCCCACTAAGGGACTACACAACCACTCTGACAGAGAAGACCATAGGGATGTGGGAATGGTCTGGGCTGATCTTCACAAGGTAAAGAAAGATCTGTACACAGAGTTTGAAAAAAAAAAGAAAGAGATCTGATTAAGCTCCTAGATCTTCCAGAACATAGTGTTTTTGAGGACAAAGTGGGGATATATATTTTTACCCCTTTGCCTTTCTTCTCCTGGCTCTGGAGCAACGTGGGCTGTACACACAGTGTAGGATGTGAGCACATACTGTACATCTGAGGTGAGATGAAACACAAATATGCCTTTTCATAATAGCATTTACACCTGGAAGGGAAGACCGGTTTATTACCTTGGTAAACAAAAGTTAGAATTCAAGCAAAGTACAAACTTTGCCCTGGGCTATTCTGACAGCGCACCTTGTGTTTGCAAAGTGAACTCGCCTGCTAACGTGCAGTGTGAAGCAATGGGGTCATTTCCAGCCCTCCCCCTACTCATTATCCAAGGCCCAAAGTTTACAAGTTCATTATTTATTTTTTTTTGGAGGATTGCTTTTAGGTGTTTTGAGGTGAGATGCACCCCTGCCTGGACGGCCACTGTCAGTGGGGAAGGCTGTGCATCGCAGATCTCTGCTGTGTGTCAGGTCTTCTCTCTCTTCAGAGAGGGTGAGGATTACAGGGTGTGTAGATTTAGCAATACACACCATGCATAACTGTGCTGCAGGGATATGATAATAAGGAAGAAATGCCTACAGTGCTTCTCTGCACGTGGCAGCAGTGTTGAGTCCCAGCCTGGCACCTGGAGGACCTGAGGACCACAGACGTGGCTACAGCATGGCTCTCAGACCTCCAACACTCCAGTGTTACAAGACCTGGCCAAGGCCCTGGACCACCTGGATACTGTCTTCTTATGTGGGGGACACGTGGGCTTAAACCCAAAAACCTCCTGGGAACCAGCTTTCACTATGCAGCAATGAGATTAGCTCCTGTATTGCACAAAGGAGCAAGCTCTGCCCCAGCTTTCTTTGTTGCAGTCCACATGATCCGCCAGCTGGGCAGGAAGGAAGGGGATCCAGATAGATCTGAGAGGAGCTGGAGCAGCAGCATGTGTCTGGCACCAGGCTCTCAAGCCATCAATCCTCAGCCATTTTTCTCCATGCCAGAAGATGGTTCCTGGACCAGGCATAAGGCTGGCTCTGGGCTGGCCCACTCTCTAGCCTCATTAGGCAGCGCCATGTGCTAAGGATAGAAAAGTGCCAGCTTTGCCTGAATAAAAGGACAAACTTGTTGGGGTAAAATTTATAACTGTCCCCAAATTCCCAGCTCAAATATTTTACTGAGCAAAATCCCAAACTTTTTTTTGCAAGTTTGAGAAGTTTGTATGATTTCATTCTGTGTTCATTGATGCCTTTATTTGATTCTGGTAACACAAGAGGAAGCAGTGACAACCAGTGTCAGAGATGCTTTTAGCTTCAGGATCTGCAGCTCATTGGAGAAGCTGGATTGCTGGTGAGGCTGTTCTCTTGAAAAGTTTCTGAAGAATCTCCACTCCTGGATGCTACAAAAATCCAAATTGCCCTTGCTGAGCCTCCATCAGGGCAGTGTGCTCAGGGTTGCAGTGGGGATGGAAGCATGCCAAGACAGCAGAGTTCTGCCTGCTGCCTGGCAGATGATGGTGTCCCCCCATGGTGGCATCTGCTGACCCAGCTATAGAGGTCACCAGCAAGGCACTGCATATCTCACCAGTTCGTGTAGTTTACTGCAGGTTACTGCCTGTTGGGTTTTTTTTGTTGTTTGTTTGTTTGTTTTCTGATGACTTATTAAACACTTTCCTCATTCTGTTCAGGAGCTGTGCTGGCATGGGGAGCTGAACCTTGGAAAAATCTTGCCCTTTCCTAGACCACAGTGTTTTTGCTAGTTGTTTTATTTAGCTTTGTTGACCCCAGAAACCTCCAGGGTTACTTTAAGGAAACAAAACGTTTCTGTTGGTGAGATGTAACTGAAGTACAGCAGGTAGTTATTCTCTGAGCCCCATGACTCCAACAGGCACAATTTACACCTTGTGTGAGCCCAGCTACTAGGGCATAGCATGCACATTGCAACTTATCTGTACTGCAATCTCTTCAGGCTGCTGGGAGGGGACCTTATTGCGTTATGCTTTCAAGGGAAGAAAACCTGGACCTTGAATGGCAAAAAAATGACTTTTACAACAACATTTTTTTCTGAGTCATTGGGTGCTCTTTGTTTGCGTGATGTGGAGCACCAGCCTCCTGAAAGCAGTCCCTGCCACAGAGGAACAGACCTATAAGGAGACCTTAGAAAACAACACTGATTCCTTCCAACATATGAAATCCAGAGGAGACTCTCAGTGGTGGCAAAACATCCACAGGGATATGTCAGCAAGTGCTGTCCACCTGGGTGAGAGATCCCTGAATGAAATGCCTTAAATCAAGGAAGTGGTGGAGGAGATGTCAGTGAAGAAATGCCCAGTCAGCTCTCTGATTATAATTTCTGTTGACCTGCTCACTTTGCTGGATTACAAGATGAAGTCACGAGGGTTAAATTTAATCTGAATACAGCAACCCCATTAATACAAGTGTGATTTCAATTTGTTGAATGATGGCTTTGGCTATGTTTACTGCAAGGTCTTAAAAATTCTTGGAAGACAAGTGCTTACAGAAATTAAATACATTTCTGCATAGGATTTGTTTAACCACATCAAACGTGCCTAAGTACACATTGTACAATTGTGGGGCTCAATTCTGATCAGAGATACAAGGTTCCCAAGTGCCGCTTCTGCAGCAGTATGACATAACTTTGCCTGGCTGTTCTAGTCCCTTTGCTTGAGTGATTGAAAACAAGACCAGGCAAAGCAATGAATATAGCCCAGGGAAAAATTCTGCCTGGCTCATGAGACATTGCAAATGGACCTAATAGATCACTTCCATCTCTAACTTCTTTAGATTCTGTTATGATTGTCTCAGGCATTTTGCAAAATATGTGTGATCCATGAATTTGTGACGGGTCCTGAGTTGAGCAGAGCTGGATCTGAATCTCTTTGAGAATGGCTGTGTGACCTGTGGGTTCTGGTCAGTGTTATATGGGGAGGACTTGTTACATGACCAATTTACATGTCTTTAAGCTAGACCAGTACAAGTCTTGCTAGTTAAGAAAATTTTCTCCATCTCTTTGCATGTGATACCCACCGTAGCCATGGGATTTACAAATATTTTACAATGGTGGAGGGTCTGAGGCTGCTCTGGAAATGTGCCCATTTTCTCGAGGTTTGTGCTGAACCTAAAGTTTGTTTCTACAGCATCTCTCCAGAAAATCTCCAGCTGGAGACAATGTAGTGACTGGAAGACAACCTTGTCTTTGTGCACAGTGAGACATTGCTGGAGTGGCACAGCTACACCTGGGCTCCAGGCAAGATGGGGCATATTCTGCTGGTTGTATTGGCATTTGCAGCATTTGTGCTAGTGCTTTGCTTGGCCTCCAGCCACCTGCATGTGGCAATGAGACCAGCTCCATTCTCTTCAATAAACACACCACACCTGTGCAACACTACTGCCTTGCTCATGGCCAAATTGTGACATGGGCTTTAGTGCAAAGCAGCTTTGTCTAGAGTTCCCTGCAATGGATCTCTTCTGGCAGTGCTCTCCCCTGATGCTGGTCAAAATCCAGAATCTACCCAGGCAGCTCAGAGATTGAATTGAGAGCCCCCTGAGGGATACATCCTTGTTATAAGCTGTGTCTGGGAACAACTCTTGACACATTAGGCTTCCTCTCTATGTGGCTGGCATGGACTTCCTGCAGCTTAAAATTGCAGCTGAACCACATGAGAAGCATCCTTTGCTTTGGAAGGGCTAAGTGTGGCATGCCCACCTGGGGACAGGGGTGTAACATTTTCTGGTATGCTGGTCACTCCCTGAACAAGAGCTTGACTAACATTATAGCCCTGATCAGTTTAAAGCTCTGAAAGAACTGCAGAGAGCTCCCTGACTCAAATGGAGTCAGTGCCCTGCTTGGGTGTGAAGATTTACCATGTGAAGGGTCCAGGGAGCACAGTCTGAGATTGCTCAATGGACAAGGCATGCCCATCTCAGGAGGCCTTCTGGGCCAGTGCTCAGTATGGGACAAGGATCTCAGGCTTCCACCTGCGATTGCACCTGGGAACCCTCTGACACAGCGATGTGAGCTTGCAGAATTGGACTATGGACGTGGCCCCTAAAGGGGTTTATTTCCCCATACACAGATGCTGCTTTCAGGTGTGTCTGCTGCTGGGTGCCCCTGTGGGTGACCGAGACTCCCTGGACAACCCCATGTGCACCCATCCTGTCCGAGCACCAGAGGAGAACAGAGCAGCAGGAGGTGAGGGGAAAGAGCTCTGTTCGAAGTCTTGAAATGCCCAATTCAAAGACATTTTATTTAACACTTCATAGTTACTTTATCCATGCTGTACCAAGTCTGCCTCTTAGCTTTAATACAATTGCCACATTACATCCTATTAATAATAAATCTATTGCATAGAGTATAGCTTTGTATTTGTTACTCACTAAATGTATCAATGATCAGCTTTGTCCTAAAGCATTCCCAGTGAATGCCTGCTTACCTAAGCTGATGTAAAATGTTGAGTAACTATTCAGTTTGTAACTCACTAAGTATTTCTTAAATACTGAAGCAACAATAATCAACTTTGTGCTTTCATTTCTTATTGAAGATCTTAAAGTGTGTTATAGAAGGTAAATGCATAAGGTTTTGCAACAAGAGGGAGCTGGGCATTGCTTTGCTAAAATGATTATTTGTTGGGAAAACATTGAAGTTCTCAGATTTGGAAAAGCTTTAACAACTTTCCCAGATTTCTTTGCAGGATCTGCTTCCTCAGAGAGGTTGTCTCTCCCCAAAACATTAATGTCCCCTTCCCACAGCAGAGTGCTGATTCAGAGACGAGGGAGCAGCCAGATGAGAGATGCTCTGCAAGTGATTGCCTGGGAGAAATAACAAATCTGTGTCAGGAGATATCCAAGGAAAAGTCCTACAATGCCCTCCAAAGGGCTCACTTGAGGCCCCCATAGAGCCTTCACAAGCCAGCCATGGGATGCTCTGATGTGGCCACCCAGACCTCCTACTGCCCAGCTCTGCATGCAGGAGCACTGCTCATCCAGCTTTATTTGCAGTGAGCGGCTGAGCGCCCATCCATCTGGAGCCCAGCCCCACTAATCATGTCCTCTGCCAAAGTAAATTGAACCTAATTTGTTGGAAAAGGAGGAGGGGGAGAAGCAACAACAGCAAAATCAACAACAACAATAACAAATACCCCAACTCACCCCATCCCAACACTCAAAACAAATCATTAAGTACCATTTAAAGTCAAATGGCACCAACTGTCTGCCTGAGAAGCATCCAAGTTTGGCTTTATCAGCATTCAGCACCACTGCCCTGGGATGGAAACAGGAAACACTGCTAAGGGTAAGCAGGGGAGGGAGGCCCCATGGTCTTTTTCTCTCCAAGACCATTTATTTTCATCTAGAAGATAGAACAGGTCCATTTATTCCCTGTGCTTTACTGGCTAGCAAATGTCTTTCTTCATCTTGCTTCTGCTCTTTGTGGGCAGTGCAGGACCTTCCTGGTACTGTGATCAACAAGGAGCTCATGGCTGCAGGTTGGCTTTGCTGCAGCTTTCTGTGAAGAAATCACCCTGCAGCCCTCCTGCTCACCCATCCCCTCTTCCACCTATGAGCTCAGGGCCAGCCCTTAGAGTCCAATTTGGCACCAGGACACCTACAGACATTTCCCCACCTCAGGGGGGGGGAAGTGAGAATGTGTGCCTGTACCTCGGGGATGATTGCTGCCTAGGAGACCTTTCTGCCTTGATGGTCTTCTTCTGCCTTAGGGTATCCTGCTGCCTCAGGGTATCCTGCTGCCTCGCCGGTGGGTTTCTCACACCACCTTGTCACCATGGGTTCTGATCTTCCTCCAGCACCAAGTATAGTGATATGGTTCACATCTGCTGCTTGTTTGTTCTCTCACCCTCTCCCCTGGGGAGGACCATGTGCAATGGACTGTTTTGTTTTGGTCTGTTTTCTCTGTGTGTGTTTGTATGTACATCTTTCCACATATGCATATGTGGAAACAGATGCAGATACAGGGATGGATTTTTATTACCCATGTCAAGGCTGAGGCTCAGACATGATAATAAGGTTGGGTGTGGAAAAGTGCATGTCCACTTCTGTCTGTCGCCCTGCTTTCTCATACAAAGGGGTCTCCCTGACCTGTGGGTTTCTTCTCTGCAGAAGCTTTTCTGCTTGTAACTGGGTGAGTACAGAGAGGAAAGTCCCAGTTGAAAGCTGTAAGAAATTATTTTGCAGGCTGCAATTTCCTTAATCTTCCTGCTGTGTGTCAGAGGTGATGGAAATGCTCTATATTCATATAAGAGGAACATGACTGAGGACATCTCTTAGATGTTTCAAATGGCAGTAATTGGAAGACAGAAATGCTTTTGTTGCTATGATTTTTTAATTTATTTTTTTTTCTGCCTACAAGCCAGCACTGCCTTCCAGGCAGGTGCTACATGGATAAAGATAAGCCACCTTATCAGGCAGACAATTCACCAGACACTGTTGACAAGGTAAGGGATGTTTCACCCATGCTTTCAAAAGATCTTGGACTGTTTTTCCCTCTCCAGTGAGGCTTATCCATTCACTGTCTGGAAATGCTTTCTCGTCTGCTCTCTGTGAGCTTCCTTCACAGAGCTCAGCTCCAGATCTTGCTTTTTCATCTTCTCTGACATTTCCTATGCTATTATTCTGGCTATAAAAAACTTCCCAGTCCCCTGCTTGTCCTACATTTTACAGTCTTCTCCACGAACAACTCAACCCAGTGCCACCCCTGGAAGCCCCTGATCCTTGCAGCCATCTGTTGCTGAACTCCATGCCGGTTTGAAATCTCCTCCTAATTTTTATCCTAAATGTTTTCATACAGCAACTGATCCCCTATTTGTTCTCATGCCAACAGGATCTTTTAGCTTGGATAGTTCTTCTCCCACCCTGGTGTTTATGCCTCTGGTGTATTTACAGACAACAAAGCTATGCCCTTACCTCCTTAGTTTTGCTAGACTAAACAAGCCAAACTCTCTTGAATGTGGGTGAGAAACACATTCCAGAGACCTGCCAAACCTGGGACACCGATGGGAACGCCTGCTAGGGGAGTCTCTGGGGCTCTGCAATGCTTTTTCTTTAAGTTTCTGGAAGCAAGATGCCTGTTTGGCTGCCAGAAGGGTTCATCTTCCTCTAGCCCATCCTTGGGTAATTTCTTGCCATCTTCTGCTGGACAGTTCCCCCACTCTCGGCTCATCTTCCTCTGGCTCTGGGATAATTCTTGGACCTCTGCTACCTGAGAAATGCCATGTCTGCCCCTCTGCCTCACCTCCCACATTGGATTTTCGGATTGCAAAGCTGTTTGTATGGATATTTTCCACCCAGTTCAGTACAGCGTGGGCAGGCAGGCTGCAGAGCTGCCTCTCCTTCCTTCCTTCCTTTTCCCTCTTTCCAGTTGCTGTGGCCACTGTAAAGCCTCTTGTGGACCCTGAGTTTCATCCTTTCTGCTCTCCAAAATATAAGAACTCTGTTATCAGTGGGGCTGGTCATTTCCTTGCACATATGAATTTATTCAGCCAGCACCCAGCAAACTCCTGTTGTCTGGGGGATGTTTGTGTTGCTCTCATGTTTGATAAGGGCATAACCAAATAAGCTTCTGTTCAGCTACCTCATGTCCTGCAGCTGTGAGCTGTGTCTGAGCTTAACCCTGTGCCATCCCTTCCAGAGTGAAGGAGTTTTCAGTGAAACAGTTTTAAAAGCTAAAGTTAAGAGATCAAGGCACTTGGTAGGTTTTGATTTTCAAAAGGCACTTTCCAGCCCTTGCAAAAGAGAGCAGATCTGGCTGCCGGGGTTTGCAGCAGGTTGGACGTGTGGTGGGGAAGGGCCTGGTGTCAGTGCATTGGGTTTTTTGACCAGTGAAAGGATTGCCATCAGATTTGGAGCTGCAACCTGGGGGACCACTGGCCTCTCTGTGGAGACAAGGCTTTGTTCAACTGCAGCTGCAACACCACGGGTTGGGATGAGAAGACCTGCCCATCCGATGGCTGTCAGAAGCAGAGAGCAGCAGCTGTGGTCAGCTTTCTCTTTTCGTGATTTCCCCTTTTTCGTTATGACTCCTTGTCCAGGCTGCATCCCAGACCTGCGAGGCTGCAGCAGCAGCCTGCGGGCAGTGGCTTGTAGAGCAACACATTCATATCGTGAAACCATATGGAGTTCTGCAATATAACATCCTTCCTGAGGGCTCTGTGTGTTTGGGTCTGTGTGTGTCTCTGTGCATATACATATACTGGTGTTTAAAAATGTGATTTAAGAGCAGAATGAGTGAGGAGAGTTTGTTGGGAAATAAGGAACGAGAAGGAGTTTCAAATCTAGGACCACCTTACTTCATTTTAAGAAAGCCTTGGGAACAGTGTATTTCAGCTGCAGTTAATATATATTTTCCAAAGAGTTACACTTAATTTTATACACCACATTGTTCCTGCTGAAAAAAAACCTGCTGAGCATCAAAAGCACTTTACAGAAAGACAGCAAGCTATTGAGTTGGATTTGAAGCCTGGAGCTGTATCCTTGAGACACTCTTTTTTGAGACAACCTTGGCCTAGACTATTTTAAAAAAGCATGAATTTCTTTTCACTAGCACAAAAGAGCTCTCTACAATAAAAGTTTGAGCTGCACCAGAGAGACACAGATCCAGGCAGCCAAGCCACAGCTGTAGGATCCCTCAGCCTGTCATCCTTACCCTGAAATCAAGAGCAGGACACCGAGCCTGACTGCCCCAAGCAAATCCCCGTTCTTTTCCACCTACAGCCCAGGTGCAATGAAGACCAAGCCATACATGGCACATACTTGTTGCCCAAGAGAAAATCACAGAAATAACATGATGAGCAGGCTGGTGTGAGAGCCCAGGAGAGAATTAGACACCTCACAGGGTTGCACACATGGGGCACTGACGCGTCTGGTGGCCACCCAGCAGCTGGGGTCCAGGTTTCCTGATCACCAGGTGTGGTGCATGGGCAGCTTTCAGCAATTTATGGAGAAGCCTGTTCTGCTTATGAGAGCTTTAGAACTGGAAGCCAGAGTTCTGTGCTGCTTCAGGGTGCTGCAATGTCAGCTCAATGGGTTTCTGACACCTGCACTGTGCAAACACGGCAGTTTCAGTTCACAGTGGCTTGGGCAATCACTTTCCATTGCCTTACCTTTATGCCTGCCTGAGTTTTGCTTTCAGTTTAGGGTTCAGGCTCAACCAAATCTTTGAGGTAAAATGAGCTCAATAGAAAGTAGCATGAAAGAGGACTCTACCCGGATTTCCTCCAGCCTGGGTCTGTGTTCTCTAGAAATGTGCATGAAACTTTGAAATTGGAGGCTGGTTCATGTTTTTAATGATATTGTAAACAAAAATATGAATTAAGACATTTGCTGCATTCCAACCCATGATACAGGAATTGATATGAATGGATCCCTGCAAATCTTTAAAGCATCTTGGCTCCTTCCCTCTAAAGCTCCCAGTGAATCATCTGCATGGACAGTATGACTGCTGTGACTTTTCCTACTGAGTTAGAGTTGTTTCCAACATTTCTTCTTTTACTTTCCAGTGTAACAGTAAATTATCTCTTCCTGCTGGAACCAGATCTCACCCTGATAGCCTGAGGGGTGAAGTCTGAATTGAAGTAATAATTTAGCTGCTGTGTGATTTCCTTTCTTTCACTGTTTGTCTTTAGTGGTTCACTAAACCTCAGATTTTCTTGCAGGCTTCCTACCTCTGATCAGCTGCAGAAAATTTTGGAAAGTCAACTTGTTAACTTTATATCTTTTCCCTTCATATTTTCTCCCCAGCCTCCCAGTTGCCTCTGACCTGTTATCTGCTGTGTGCTTCTTCCTGGAGTCCAGGCTGAAGTTCCAGGCAAGAATTCATGTGATCCAACATTTTGTACCTGACCTTTAGCCATACTGCTTCTTGACACCTTGTGCTTTCTAGAAGCAGGTTCATGCCCTGTGATTGTTACATACATTCCTGTATCACAACAATGGGCCCATTGAATGATGCAGTGGATGAGTGACCTGCTGTGCTCACTCTACAGTTTTAATTGGATGTTAGTAACTTTTAAAATAATTGAAATCCTTTCTGTGCAACCTTTCTATGATCTGGGTCAGAGACATGAAAACATGAGCCCACACACACTCAGGGCAGGATTCTTGTTCTAATATCTTCTGAGCCCAGTGAGACAGTTCTTCTGTACTGACTCAGAAGGAAAAGCACATTCTATTGAATCAGCAGCACCACTTCCTCCCTTTGCAGTCCTACCATTCACACACTTACCCTGCTCTTCTTGAGAGAATCAGAAAGGGCTTCCTCTTCCTGAGGAAGAAAGACTGGAGGTAGCTAAAGAGTTATAAGGTAAAATACACTGGAGCTGGAAAGCAACCTTAATCCTCTGCAGCTGGTATCTGCGATTACCATGCTTTTTATTGTGCAATGTAACTTGGCTGGTATGGGTGTCACTGAGCTTAGCATCCTCCCAATAGCTGATGAAATGGATTGTGTCACATTGCCAGGGCATGACCAGTGGCTGAGGGGGGCTGCTGTGGAAAAAGGTCTTTGACCCAAGCAAAAGGGAGCAGCTGCTCTTGCTAGGCTGTGCCATCTGATGACTCTTGCACCAGAGACAGCCGCCTCAGGATGTTTGTCACAGTCTGTCACAACAACGTTGTGGTGAATGGAATCATAAAATCATAGGCCGGTTTGGTTTGGAAGGGACCTTAAAGATCATCTGTTTCCAACCACCCTGCCTTCCAATACACTAGGTTGCTCAAAGCCCCATCCATCTTTGCCTTGAACAGTTCCAGGGATAGTTGATTTCCCTTCCCTGCTGCAAAAGCCCTGGGCAGTAGGACCCATCCACAAGCTCAGCTCTCCTGGGACGATAATTTAAAAGTTTCCCTGTTTTCAAGACCCACCATATTATCATGTTAGGCTCTCTTGGCTGAAGGAAGCCTGGAGCAGTAAAGTCCCACATGTCAAGGCAGAGTGCAGGGCTGAACTCCTCACTGCAGAATGGTGGTGTTGGCTGGTGCTTTTTGGTGGCCAAGGGTCCAACTCTGTTGCCTTCCACTGCATGCAGCCAGGAACTGCAGCTGGCCTCAGCTGTGATGGGAAATGGGGACCTAGTGCTCCAAGTGTGCTTATCCATAGTTGGTACAGATCATGCCTCTGGGTCTCTGGTGCAGTCCTTCCATGCTGGATTTCATGGAACCCAGTCAAGAATGGGACAAGGAAACACCAGACACAGCCACAAAGCTTCACAAGGCCTTGAAGCTTCTTTCATTGGGATGCTGCACCTTTCCAGCTACTGTTATGGGGGAGGATGACTTTATAAAGCTTTAGGTATGGTCTGGACAAATGTTACCTGATTGTCTCCTCTTAGCTTTGAACTGACATGGCAGGGGGATGTGCAGTGTCCATGTTCAGCATCACTGGCCAGTAACTGATGAAGGAGCAGGGAAAGAAACCATCTACCCATGTCCCAGGCTACTAGCAGTGCTAGTGGCACAGCTGGATTTAAGGCAGTCACTTGTCGGCCAGTCCTCAAGCAAGGCAGCTCCCTGCACACTGAACGGAGTGTGAAACCTTGCGGGACATGAATGGAAGAGCAGACATGAGGAGGAAGGTTTCTTCTCAAGCTAGACACATGGTAACAGAATTTGATTTTTACTTTTGCTAATTCTTTAGTATTTTGGAATCTTTCTTTCCTTCTCTCTTTCCTTCTCTCTTTCTCTTTCTTTCTGTCTTTCTTTCTCTCTTTCTTTCTCTCTATTTTATTTTTATTTTTCACTAAACCTCATTGAATCCTGTGAACCAGAATGCTCAAAAGCTGGATGAAGTTTTTGCCCCAGGCTCTCAATATGTAAGATGTGTTGGTGTGTATGAGCGTGCGTGTCTTCATATGCACAGATGAGTCATTCTTACTCTTGCTTGTCTTATTTCCGGGAGGGGGAAGTGAGGTGGTTTAATCCAAGGTGGGGGAATGCAACGTACAGACCTCCTGGCACGAGGGGATGGCGTGTACGGAGAGATTTGTGGCCCAGCGGGGGTGGTTGGAAGGGGAACCTGCTGCCGATTGCACAGTGGAAGAGTGGTCAAAGCAGCCCTGTAGTCCTGGTGCCTCGGCTGGTCAGAAAGTGGCAGAAGTGTCTCATCTCCCTTCTCTCACTTTCTGTATGTCACTGTGGGCAGAGACAAGACTCAGAGAGGAAACCGCAAGTGGTCTGGGCTGTCGAGTCTCAGCAAACAGCAGAACGGGCTCCAGGTGCAGCCTGTTTGTTTTCCCAAGAACCTGGTGCATTGTTGCCTGTCCCTCTCCTTGGGAAACATCACCTCCTGCATGTTTTCTGGGACATGCTGCCTTCTCCTGCCCTGTCTCCTCTTCTTCCACCACCTTCTCAATTAGAGACTGACCTTTTTTGTCTCCTTGATGTCCCTTCTTATTAAACCCATCTGATTGCTGGCAGATTTAGGGCTGGCAAAAAGGTGCATGCCCAATAAAAACTGACCCAGATTGTCACCCATGATTTGTACCCAACTCAAATGGGACTGTTCCTGAGACTCAGACTTGTTTAATTCAGTGTAAGATGAATTATTTTTAATCATCTCACTCCTTCTGGGTTCTGGCTAGGGACAGTACTGTCTATATTATCATATATTAGAATGGAACTGAGGTTGAAAATACACACCAGTAAAGCAGACTTCTTCCCAGGATAATTTATAGCTCATCCCATTGCGGAGACCAGTGAAAATCCTCCATGAAGGTGTGTTCTGCAGAGAAGGTGAGCCTGAGTCTGGAGGATCAAAGAGTGTAGATAGGATTTTGACAAACTTTTTAGGCCAAGATCCATTGGTGGAAGTCAGAGGAAGGAAATCAGACCAGGATCTTGCCCAGACCTTTGGTCATCACTTGTCTCCTGTGCTGCTGGCAGAGCTGGAAGTGGCACACCCCACTTCCAGGCACACACATTGCACCCCTGCTTTTGTCACCCAGCTTTTCTGTCTGTGGTGGGTGCCTCTGCACCTTCTGCCTGTGCATAGGTTTTGTGTCCCCATGTTGGTGTCACTGGCGCCGCCTGCCCTGGCTCCTCAGCTGTGCTCCTCTTGCTCCAGCAAGATGTCACCATCATTATGACATGTCATGTTTGGAAATGTTCACTCAGCATTTGGGGCACGTGTATGTCTTCTTCATCTTCTGTGGCATCTTTAGGGCTTCAGTCTTCTGTGACGCCTCCTACAAGGAGATGACACAGAGGTCTCTTTGTCCCCTCACACCATAGTCCTTGCTCCCATGGTTCAGGACTTTGCAAAAGCCATTGGCAGCTTCATTTACCTCCATGTTGCTGGGCATCTATTCAGAAGTATCACAAGTAGAGACATTTCCAAAGAGCTCTAAGGCATCAGGAAGAAAATAAGGTCAGCAAACAGTTCCCCTGGACTCTCAATGTTATTTAACACAACCCTCCCTTTTCCCTTTCCAGAAATATCAGATTTCATCTGGATGCAGCCAGTGGTTGTTTCTGTCTGCTAGAAAGAGGGAGCAGGCTGAAGCTTCCTCTGGGCCACCAGTAAGATAAGTAGTACGAAACATAATTTGTTGAGTTTGCAGCAGGCATCTCAGTCTGAGGTTGAACACCCCAGTTGTATCTCTAGCTGCACTACTGGGGGGCACTGGGATCCCCATTGGCGACATGTATGATTGTCCAGGGCTGCTCCAGAGTCAGGCAGGAAATCTGCAGGCAGGATATCTACAGGCCTATGACCAAGAGACCAAAACCAAGTGGGGACATCTCTCCTATATCCTGGGAGCTGCAGCCTGGCATAACTGGCTGTGGCAGCACTCATGGGGAGGTACCCAAAATATAGGAAAGGCATTGGTGGGACTCCTGTACCAGCTTTGCTGCCTGCTGCATGGGCTTGCTGGAGAAGGTGGTGTTTCACCTGAGTGGTGGAGGTTTGGCAGATCATAGTGTGAGGTGCAGAACCTTTTGTGCAGGGTGAACTAGGAAGGCACATAAGGTCAGGACTTTCAAGAAGTCCTGCTTTTTTTTTTTGCTTTTTTTTTTTTTGCTTTTTTTTTTTTTCCTGGCAACATACAGAAGATTTTCATTCCTGTGTGGACGGACATGAATGGCTTTGCAGTTTTTTGTGTCATTCTGGAAAGTCCAGTTTACTTTCCCTTCACTTGTGGAGCCTCTTCTAGGCATGCAGATAGGACAAAGGAATTATTTTCACTGAGTTATTTCCAAACAGGATCAGAACACACCTTCAGAAGATTGATGGAGGCATAACTGGCTGTGGCAGCACTCATGGGGAGGTACCCAAAATATAGGAAAGGCATTGGTGGGACTCCTGTACCAGCTTTGCTGCCTGCTGCATGGGCTTGCTGGAGAAGGTGGTGTTTCACCTGAGTGGTGGAGGTTTGGCAGATCATAGTGTGAGGTGCAGAACCTTTTGTGCAGGGTGAACTAGGAAGGCACATAAGGTCAGGACTTTCAAGAAGTCCTGCTTTTTTTTTTTGCTTTTTTTTTTTTTGCTTTTTTTTTTTTTTTCCTGGCAACATACAGAAGATTTTCATTCCTGTGTGGACGGACATGAATGGCTTTGCAGTTTTTTGTGTCATTCTGGAAAGTCCAGTTTACTTTCCCTTCACTTGTGGAGCCTCTTCTAGGCATGCAGATAGGACAAAGGAATTATTTTCACTGAGTTATTTCCAAACAGGATCAGAACACACCTTCAGAAGATTGATGGAGGATATGGAGGACCTTGACAACATGGCCTGATGGAGATCAGAGATGTTTTGCTAATGTGGTAAGCCATGGCTGTGATTTTTCTAGTCTTTGGGAAGGTTAAGGGGAGGTCAATGCATGTGGGTATGATAAGGACAGTTGTGGTAGATGTTCAGCCCAGAAAACCTGGGCTGATGCAACTGCACAAGTGCAGGTAGTTGTGGATGCATAGGGTTCCTGCTCTGAGCCTAGGGCCATGGTAAGAAATGCATATGTCTGTGCAGAAGGCTTTTATTAAAATGACCTCACCCATATGTATACATTTTAATCATGTCAGTGAATGCCTGCTGTGTTTATTTTTAATACAGTGCTTGTTTTGATGTTACAATTGTGATGGTGTGGACCTAATGGAGGTGACTCTTCATCTTAGGCCTCAAATACAGAGCTGAAAGTGAAAAGATACTTTGCATTACTTTAAAATACAAAAGGGAATGTCCCTGGGCAAATTAGTCCTTAATTTCCATTCTAGACTGTAGTCAGCTGTCTGCTGCCTGGAGTCCACAGTGCAGAAGCTGCTCTGGAGGTCACCTGAGGTCCCTTCTCCTGCTGCCTCCTGCAGCCAACTGATGGGTGACAGAAAGACAAACAGACCTTTGGGGGAAGGTTCACTTATACCCTGAACTTCACTATAACCTCGAAGGTAAAACACAGTCTTTGTGAGTCCTGACTTTTATTTGAGGTGCTACTAATTCCCTCTTTCTTACCCTGCACAGCTCAAAACAAAAGTCCCCAGGAGGAAGGGATCTACCCTGGCACCCAGAGCTCTCCATCAGAGGCTGCGGTGCTGGAATATCAGTTGCAGCAGCAGCTCCCACCGGCTTTTCACAGAGGTGTTAAAAAAAACCCAGTGAAAACTGAAAAAAGATCAGCAGTGATGTTGGCAACCAGTCCGTGTGATGGAGCCTCAGGAAGGCCAGGGAATTCTGCCTCCAGCCCTGCTCCCTCCTTGCCTTGCAGGGTGGTGGCAGGGTCTGCGGGGAGGCAGCGGTTCTGCCATGCAGCACATGAGCTGCTGGGAGCCAGGGGAGCCGAGGAGCCTGGGCCAGGCTGCCAGCCTGCGCAGCACTTTGAAGGCCCTTGGCTGTCTCGAGGCTCGTTCCGAAACATTTAAATGGCTTAAGTGTGCAGCGATGTGTTTTAATTAATGCAGAAGAAGGGGGCAGTAAAATACAGGTCCCTTCAGTACTAATTTGGCCTTGTGGTTGGAGCGCGGGTGCTAGAAACCAGGAGTGCCTGGATCTGCCCCTGCCTCACCACAGCCCAAGCAGAGCTGCAGCTTCCCCAGCCTTGGTGGGGCTGATAATGCTGAGCTGCCTTCTCCAGGTGCTTGGGACACAGAGTACCATGGGAAAGGTGAGTATAACACCCAGGTATTCATGACACCTTCTTGTTGCTCTCTCTAGGAAACGAGCTCTGCAAAATAAACAGCAGGTTTATTATTAAACACAGGACTGGGACACTGGAGTCTTCCTGTGACACACTTTGTGAAAAGTTTTAATAAGAGGCAGAGTTTCCTCCAAAGACCTCTCTATGAAGCATCATGTGAAGAGATCACTGCTCCCACTGCCCAGGTGGGGACACAACTGTCCCCCAACTCAGCAGCCTGCCTGGGAAATGTGGCCTTGAATTAGTGCTTCTGTCTGGAGGCTCAAGATTGTGCTTTACCCCAAGACCACCTTTCAAGAAATAAAACACCCAAACCACCTACATGTAATCCTGGAGAAGAGATATTTCTGGGTCCATTATTTTCCCTAGGAGCAAACTTTCCAGGCTGTAATTAATGTAAAAGGGATCAGAAAATTTTTCACTTTTCAGTGAGACCTGGATTGTTAGGGATTAAGTGCTGGCTCGTTGAGGTGCTCCAGCCTCAACATCTACCTCCTTGCCATGATTCCTTAACAGAGTAGAGATATCTTGACTAGACCATGTGTATATATCGTCCACTGCAATGACAGAAATACTTCCTTCTGATATTTTAAGCAATGGCTCAGCCTGTGTACTGGTCAGAAGATCTGATATTAGCTGACTTGGCCAGCCAATGACCCTACCACATTTGGAAATAAAAGGTCACATTCTTAGTCAGGGTGCAGTGGACTAGGACATCTTTGTGAGAGATTTCCCTTTAGAAAGCCACCCTAACTGGATCTTCTAAGCTCCTCAGGAGCCCAGAACTTGAATGGCAGCTAGGAAGGGCTTTGATTTTGTAGAAGTTTTATTGGGGAAATTTAACTAGCACCTGCAATTAGTCAGCATGAGTCTTACCAGAATGGTCAGTTCCTTAATTTAATGAGCATTAGAACAGTGATTCATTTCAAAGTGGAACTTCGTTATATTGCTGCAGAAAGAAGAAATGACGGAGGGGAACTAGGAGAATGAGGAAATAGTTGTTTTGGACTGAAAACAGAGCAATATATTCCTGGAAGTACACTTTCAGCCCCTGTGAAGGCCTGTCTGAAGCCAAGAGATGAAACCCTGTATGCAGTTGTCTTGTCTTTTCTTAACAAGGTTAGCCTGGACTCATCTCAGAGTTGCAGATACCTGCAGGTACCTCCTCACACCACATGCCAGGCTGCTTTACACTCCAGAGCCATGCAAGGAGCATTTGCTGTGCACATCCTTGTTCTGGGAAAGCATTAGCAGGTTAAAAGCTTGCATAGAAATGTAGTAATAATGATGAAT
>NW_009951958.1:4316745-4317067 GCF_000747805.2 Chaetura pelagica
TGCCCAAGTTCTGGCTGTTCTTCTGACATAATCTGTCCTTCAAGACTACAGAACCTTTGCTTTGCTGCAGTCTGACTGAAGTTAGGAGGAGATGAAAGCATAGCACCTCTCACCAAGTGAAATCCACCCATTCTTGACCAGTTATATGCCTTCCAAAGTAATAAAAGCAATGTAGCAACTAAGCCTGTAAATAGGAGATCAAGCAGAGAAATAAGAAAGCAGTCATTGCCTGGAAAAAAAGGTTTGGCAAAGCTCATAGTGGTAAAACCAAATGGAAATGTTGCAAACTTTCACCTAGAATAAACAATCCCAATCAGCTGGA
>NW_009951958.1:4317088-4320855 GCF_000747805.2 Chaetura pelagica
GGGATGAGGTTGCATCATTTACTTGACACAAGGCTGCCAAAATCTGTAGTGAGATATTAGAATCCTGCTGATTAGCCAAGCTCTTGGCACACTTGTATGGCCAGAGATTTTTATTTATTGTTATTTTTCTGGTAAGAACTGCCGGTGGATTAAAAATGGGAGGCAGGCAACACAAATACATATTTATTTGGGTGGAGGAGACTTTGGCTTTAGGGTAGAATAATGCATTGTGTTACGTGGCAGGTTTCTGTTGGAGGACCTCAGACATGAAATACCATTATTAACCTCCCAGCATCGTCTGTGGCAGATGAGACACACTCTATTTTTCAGATGGTCAAAAGCTGGCCAGAGATATTAAGCACCAAATGCTCTCAGATCCCCTTGAGTCAAGCCTCCATGGTTCTGAGGACCCTGCTCTTTGTTTTTATACTGGCTTTGGAAAGCTGCCTGCAGCATGTGCAATTAGTAGGTGCTCTGGTCAAGGAGTCAGTGCCACATTAGGGTCAGAGCTCAGGAGCTCCAGCTTTCTAGCTGCTTTGCTACTTGTCAAGTTATGTTTGGAAGCAGGGACACCATCTCTTGATGTTTGCACTTCAGAATTATCCTACTGTGAGAAAACACTTTTTTCTTTTCTTCACAAATGTCATCTTCCATTTCATGTCTGTTCTTTGAGCACTGTCTAACCCATCTGCTTCAATGGCTGTCTGGTTGTTCCTGCTTGCTGCTCTTGGTACACACAGACCTGGCACTGGAGCACCTCCTTCACCCACCTCATCTTCATCAGTTCTCCCACAGTGCCTACTTCTTCTTTTCACCTTTCACTGCCTGAGCCAGCATCCTCCTGTTGTTCAAGGCAGCCTTTGTACACACTTCCTTTTTCTCTGAAGCAGAAGTATGAGCTCAGAAAAAAATTTTAAATGGCAATGGTGAAGTTGCCCTCTGTCTCAGCTCTTTCTTCAGCATGGCTTCCTTTGGGAATCCTGTTCATAAGTTCTTCCCATTTGCGATAGCATCCCCAGCAACCAAGCTGCTATGTAAGACATCTGGGTCTAAGTTAGAACAGGAAGGCAGATGCAAACCAGCATACTGGAGTGGAGGGAAACACAGAAAGTTCAGACATAACTGGACCATCCAGCAAGGCCTTGCAAAGCCAACTGGCAGTGCTGTCTTCCAGGGGGCTGTCTGAAAGCAGATACTTGTCTGAATCAGAAACTTCCATCCAAACATGCATGAACTTTGGGAAGGGTCAAGTCCAGACTGGTTCCAGCTGGACTCCAGACCCTGATAAGAGAGTTCCTCCCCTGGGCCTCGAGAGCATCTGAGTCCCTGGGCAGCCTGTCAACTGACCTCTCCTTCCCAGGGTCTCCAGGATTTTTTACCCAGTTACGAGGTCATGAGCTTGCAGGACCCAACAAACCCACTTGGGATTGCTGGTTTCACTGTCCAGGGACATTTTTGTCTCTTCAGGGAGCTCTCTGAAGCAATTTTTTAGGAGGGGTGGAGGTTCAGGATGACTCAGTGGTGTTTAAGAAACAGGGGAGACAAATGAGGAGATCCTAGAGGTACTTCCTTTCTAAATAGCTCAGAGATTAGTAACGCTTTGCCATACCTGCAAATAGCTCACACACAGACATGAATGCCAAGTGCTCTGGAAAGCTGCACCTTGCTGCTCCTTGTTTTCAAAGTGCCTTTGTGATTTTCAGCAACCACCTACCAAAACCAAGAGAAAATAAAAAGATCCCTGACCTTTCACTGCTCTGATTTCCTAATAATTTGGACACCTTTAATCCTTGCCTCAATTCACAGGCCACAGTTGTGTAACACAGCCACAGTCCAGGAAGCGCCTGGCACAAGAGAAATGCTGGGCCTAAAACATCCTTGATGCAGAAAAAACCAGGAGGGGTACAAAGAGGGAAGCATGTCTAGGAGCTCAGAACAACATTAACCATATTTCTGTGGTGTTCTGGGGATCAGTGAGTGCGTGGAAGTTGGTTTTTTTTTGCTTGTCACCAAAATGGCCCTGCAGAGTGGTCAGACAAGTTGGGCAGTGAACTCAATGCACATTAATATTTGCTGTCACTGAGGTTGCAAAACAAAAGCAGACAGATGATTTCAGGACTTGTCCCCCTTATCTCCACCTACCACAGCCTATAAAGTTGCATAAGAAAACAGAACTGAATAGGAAGAAGTTTGAGGTGGAAACCTGAAAAGAAATTAAGCAGATGCAGCAACAACGCTGAATGGCAAACCTCCCCCAGAAAGGGATTTTATGGTAATGGCAAAGCAGCAAACCCTGCCTTCAGATCCTGCCCAACTTGGGCCAAAAGAAGTTAAAATTAAGGAGGCTTCTTTTGTGGTTTGTCATATACTCTGTGATTATGGACACTCAAAAAGCTCATTCTACTGAAAGACTCAAGGATGTGTACCCTGCTGGAAAACTTCCTTGTTTAACACATATAATTCCAGTATGCAAAAACTTAATGACTGAGAAAAAGAAGAAGATGTTCCCATTGTGGTTTAGTGGCGACAAAAGGGTTAATCATCCCCCAATGCTCCTCACAGGGCCACACTAAAGGCCCTTTTAGTCCCAGCCTTCTCCTAGGCTGCAATTGCAGCACAGTGGTGACAACCCTCGCAGAAACATGGTCCCCACAGAAACCCGGTGTCCAGCAGAAGAGACATAGTGGCCCCAAAGTGCTTTTGATCTGTTGGAAAACCTGACTTTATTTGAGAAAAGTGAAGGGGTTTTTTTGAGAGGCACGAGCATCTGCTTAGTGGTATCTCGGTGCAGGGGACAAGCAACTCACTGGTGTCTTGCCAGGTAAGCAGCAAACAACATGAGGTCATTGCAAACAGTTTTCCTTAGGCTCCATCTGTCAGATAAGGACCGTATCACTGGCAAGATGTTTGTGATGACGAACTCCTTCAGTTAAGAAAAGCCAAATGTGAAGCTTGTTAAGGAGGGAACCTGAGCTGCCCTCCCTAGACCAGCAGCAGCTGATTTGCTGCCGTCGGTTGGATAATCTCTCATTAGCTCCGGTCAAAATGAACTGTGTGAAGAAGAAATGTCTCTGTCGTGACATGTCAGACCTGTGGAGCCAACTGCATGCCACGTGCAGAACCTGGTAGGGGCCACGGGGGTAGTTCTGGCTCTGAATTACCCACGGCTGATTATATGTGAATGACTCTGTGCCATCAAGACGTGCTCTGCAGCCCTCCCCGGGCTCAGCCTGCAGGAGACAGGCATGTGCTCCAGCCTCACCTGCACCTGCCTGGGATCAGGCCCTACTTAGTGGCCGTTCAGACGCGGTGCTGTCAAGGAAGAAGCACAGCACCTAATAGTGGTGTAGATTAAGATGAGATTAAAAGAAAAGCCGTGATTCAGAGGAATGACGCGATGGAAAACATCAAGGAAAATGAGATGGAATGTGCAGTCATTAGCAGATTGCTTTATTTATGGCTGTTGGACACTGCTGTTGTGCCAAATCTTGAATTCAGTGGGTGCAGTGGATTTCTTCATTAAAATCATATTATTGAATCGTCGTTTGTTGCAATTTGCAATGACTGTCCCCTCAGCTATTTTTACTTTTGCTCTGTGTGTGTGTATGATCCTGTAAAAACAGGCCAGTCGGTGGGGAGAGAGCATGTTCCTAGTCATGATTTCAAAATGGCAGGGTCAACTTTGTCTGAGTTCACCCACTTCTCTCCTCCATTTTGGCTTTGTGCTTCACCTTGCAGGCTGCTCTGCAACATCTTCAAACTCTTTC
>NW_009951958.1:4321289-4328990 GCF_000747805.2 Chaetura pelagica
TCTTTCCCTCCCACTTATTAACGTTAAGCTGACAGGCTTTAATAGAGGATTTTCAGGTGTCTTTACAAAGCTCATGTTGGCTGCTAGGTGTTCCCAGGAGGCTGCAGTTCCTGGAATCTTCCACCCTGGCAATGTGCCCGGCCCATTGCAACTGTGACCTTACCAAGATCTCAGTACTGGGATTTTGCAGCTGTTCAGAGGTCTCCAGACAACACAGCAAATGGTTTCTGCTGTCTGAGTCAGCCAGTTGCTGCTTTAGATGACATAGACCCCAACCCTTGATGATTTTCCCTCTGTTCCTTACCAGACCCATATTCAGAGTTGGTCTCCTTGAGGAGGAGATGGAGCAATGAGTGGAGGTTTGCAACTGTGCCACTTGCCTTTAGTTTGCTAATGCCAAGGTTTTGGGCAGCTGGTCTTCAAGGAAGGCAAATGGAGATGGCAGGATGGTGGTGAGCTAAGATCTCCAGAGCTGATGATCGGATCAGTAACCAGCTCTGCACATTGGATGTGTTATGCAGAAATCACATCAGCCTTCTTCTCTCATGGTAATGAAATTGGTTATGTGATGCTGTGTGGATCCAAATTGCATTCAGGTAGTTTTATGCTTCACGGGCTGCTGGATCACTGTGATAATTGTGCAAAGCTGATGGTGGCTGCAGAAGGACAGAAACAGCTCATCTCCGAGCTCTGCTCCCCCAAAGTGCAGCAGGCCTAGAGCTCAGACTCTGCCTTGTCTGATTGCATCAAGCCAGAAAGATTTACAGGTGTTCTCTGTCTTCTGATCAGATGTAGTTACAGTAAGAGCACAGATCCTCACCAAAGCAAGGTAGACTTTGCTTTGCAGTGACATGCCCATCATCAATCCCTACAGGAAGATTTTTCTGTTTAGAAGCTCACAAATATATCACATACGCTACACCCTGTGATGCTGTTTTGCATAACACTTCCCAGCCTGTCTGAACCTAGCCCTGGGCTCTCCCAGGTCTCTTTTGTCCTGAAGACAAATCTCTGAGAACTGCAGTATCATGTGCTGCTCAGTTACAAGCAATCAACCAGAGGCTGGTTACAGTCAGGCTCATTAGTAGGCTTCACATCTTGCATGAAGCAAGACCAGGAGGTTTGCATTTGCCTTCATGATTATGTTTTTACTGTGACTTGGAGCACTCAGGGAATGACCTGGCTGCCAAAGCAAGCTGTAACTGGCAACACTCAGGACATTCAGGGCAAGGGGGATTGCTGTTAGACCGACTCAGCAGATGTGACACTGCCCTGACACCATCCCATGCTTGCTAGTTTGTAGCCCTTTCTTTTGTCCCAATATCTCATGAGATATAAAGCACAAGTGCAGAGAAAACTCATCGGAGAGACCTCCCTTGTGCTGATCTCTCCTCAGGGTTAGTGGCCCTGCGGTGGCAGTGGTCTCAGATGGAGACACTGGACAGGCATTCACTGGCCTTCAGCCTGCTCATCTTGCAGCCTCAGAGGTCCAGGATAGAGGATGCTGAAAGGTCAGTCCTTTGTATTTTGGGTTTTTCCTTTGTCTGTCTCCAAGCAAAGGACTCTTACCAGGAGCTGCTCACCACAGTAGTAGAATCTAAATGATCCCTCTAATTAGCTTTCTGACAAAATCAGGCTACTGGCTCCTCTCCCAGTACACACACTCCTGGAGTTTTGGACACAGAGGTTTAGGGGGAAATATGCTGCTGTGTCAATCAGAAACACTGTGAATGGCATTCACCCTGCTCTTGTCGGGCTGTCAGGCTTCTCATGTCCCTTTCTGCGACTCTTCGCCAGACCTCTCTGCAGAGGGAAGGCACCTGGCAGGTGGCTCTCTAGACTGCCATCCACAGACCAGCCCCAGCACATGCACACACCTGCCTCCAGCTGAATTAATATTAGATGTCATCTATTGCCAAAGAAGGTCTCTTCAGTACCAGAATAACTAAAGCTTCCTTAAAATATGCAGGAGTGCTTCCAGATTGCAAAATGAAAATCACTACCCGGAATCACCACATTCAAAGTAGGGAAATATCCCTTTAAAGAAACCCATTGGCAATATAACTGCAGGCCCTAAGGCCGAGATGATCGTCAACATAACTCCACTGAGTCAAGGGGAATACGCCAGGGATTAAGTTTGGCCTGAGCAAAAAACAGAGGCAAGTGAGAATGATTCCCAGAATCAAGCTGACCTGAAAAATGTAGTTAGATTTTGCCCTTGAAGGAGTAATTTTCTTAATAAATAAAATGAAATGCTTGTCAAAATTGTTACAAGTGTATGGGTATGAGACAATCAACCTTATATGAATTATTTCCTTCAGTGGCTATATTTCTGGTTCATTCTTTAGCTGCTCTTTAATCCCAAAGTTTGTAACCGTCCTACTGGCTCTCCTAGATTTACTACCTGCCCTATTCATTCCTCCTTCTGACTTGCTAGAGTCACAGACTGTGCATTTTAGGTGCTAATTCCAGGTCTGCCACTGAGTTTCTGTGGGATTTTGGTGAGGTTTTTCTTGTGCCCAGAATCCTCCAACTTCATCTCTACTGGTACATCAATATGTGAACTGATCCCCAGGCAATGCTAAGGGTAAAATATCCGTTGTCATCTTCCTGGATTTGGCCCTTGGTCCTCAGCTTAATACCTTGCAAACATTACCAAGCAAGGATGCCATTAGCATGAAGACAAAACTTTCTCAGAAGCAGTGTCTGCATATGGGGCTTGCTTTCTGAGAGAGGAGAATGAATGACCACAGAATTAATCTCTTTCAAAGCTCTGTCCAAAACTCATTTGTTGCGTTTAACTTGTTCTCAGCAAGTCCTAAACACACATTTGGAAACAAAGAGTGGGAAACTCAACTGTAGTTGTTCACAAAAAAGCTAACAAAACCAAAACAGGAGCAACTTGCCAGGGTGCTAAAAAGATCACTAGCAACAAACCCCTATAAAATAATCAAGTTATTTCACTTAAAGGATTGAAAAGGGAAATAAATAAATTTTAAAAACAAGGAAGGATGAAGGCTTTTTTGGGGGGATGTTTATCAATCTGGGAGCAGTTACCAAGAACTCCCAGTGTTATTCATTTGCTTTCTCATCCACTTGTATCTTCCAAGAGGCAATTGGCCTTTTAATTTATATTTTTCTTCTTCAGCTTTGTAGTTTCAGTGCCAGAATCCATGGCTGCAAGGGATGCACTGAGACCCCCACCTGGGCCCCAGCACTTCAGGGATCTCTGACTATCACTCCCTTACCTCTGTGTTTAACTTGTGTTTGGCAAAGCACAACTTGATCTTAATCAGGCCTCCCAGAAGGGTGGCCAGGTTAGATTTGATGGCATAAGGAAATGTGGAACCAATCTTGCCCCTGGAATCCATCCCAAAGACTAAGCATCTTCACTAATAAAACACACTCAACTTTCTTACTTGAAATTACCAGGCTCCAATGTGCTTGTTGTGTTGTGTAGGGCGTTCCCTAGGGTTAAAGACTTTTCCTACCCACTATTTCTTCCTGAAAATGCTTGCACGTTATAAGGACACCATCTCCCACTTAATATCTGAATGAATTTAGCAGGCTAAATTCTTCAAGCCTCTCAGCTTTCTCTTAAAATGCAGAAACCAACAAAGGGGCAAATATTTGTCTGGTTAAGTCCATCTGTGGAACCAGAGCGGGTCCACTCTGCAATCTGCAGCTCCTCTCTTCATCCATCCAGAGCTCCTATGAGGCCCCTCAGCCACAACATCACACTGGAAACTCAGGTTGAGCTGCTTGTCCACCCTGACCTCAGCACTCTTCCCCAGCTCCCTGTTTTGCTGTCCAGGTTGGAGGCTCTCCCTCTGCTGCATTCCTGGCTCCCTGGCACAGGGCTCTGTGTTCAGCCGCCTGAGGATCTGCCCTGCCTGCATGAGCCCAGATCTTTCCACGCTGCTTTCCTGACCTCTTCATCAGCCACAGCTCCACCAGTTTGGTGTCATCTGCAGGTTTTGTCAGCGGTCGTTGTGCATCACCTTCCAGGCGGCTGATAAAAGGATTGAAAATTATTGGATGTCCTGTCAGTCCCCATGGCTTTCCCCTGGGGGCGTGCCCTGAGTGACTCCCCAGAGACTGCTCATCTGGGAGAGCTTTAATCTCACTGCTTCCTGAGCCACTTACAGTGTGTACTATTTATACCCCGTATTCATCCTTATTTGTTAAGAGAATGTGCTAAGTCAACCACCTAGCCTAGATCTACCCCATCCACAGGGTTGCTTTTTCCAACCAAATTTTCAACCTCTCCGAAGAACATAATTAGATTTGTCTGCAAGGCCTGGTTTTCATTTAAAAAGGCTGAACTGACTGTCACAAATAATAGCTGCAGCTTTTAATTCTGTTCAGTTCAGTTCCCCAACAGCTTTTCCATCATGCTGTCCACAACTGGTTTCATCCTATTGTGTACTGCAGTTTTGCTTTAAAACCTTGTCACACCCTTGTGACTTTGAAGATCCTGTGCCATGTTGGGAGATGTCTAGGATGGGGTGCCCAGTGTCTCCAGGAGACAAGAGCCTCTTCTTGGGTAGATCTCAGGATAGAGTTTCTGCTCTCCTATCATCTGTCCTGAGCTGGCTGGGTATTGGTTTGAAACTGGTAGCAATGTTCTAGTGCAATGCAGCTACTGTTGACATGCAGAGGTGGGGGAGTCAGTGCTAGGAATAGCATGAGAATTTTTCTTTTTCCTTTTTTTAACCACTTTTGCCTCTTTTTAAATGCTTTCAGACCTGGCCTTAGGCTGGACTTATTTTTGAAAGTCCATTTTTAGCCACTGTGTCTTAAAGGAAGAAAAGAAAAAGTCTGCTGAGCTTATTTTTAAAGAAGAAACCACACGCATGCAGACTTGTCACAGCTTATGCACTTCTTGGTATCCTGTGAGATCCTCCACACTGTGATACCAGCAAATCGCTCCGCTCTGCTTGCCTACAATTCTTTAACTGCCTTGGGGGTGTGTGGGGGGTCAGCTCTTCTGCTTTCCAGGCTGGAGAAGGAAGAGCAATAATCTCACAGTACTACTGGAGTGAGGAGCAGCCTGAATTGGAGTAACCCACCTGAACCTACAAGTTGTTGCAGTGCTTGGTGAGCTCGTTTTTGTGTTCAGGAGTGGGTGAAATGAAGGCTGGAGAAATGTGCCTTAAGCAGGTGTTTGCCAGCTTTCAAACTCCCAGCCTTTCTTCCTGGCTCTGATTTGAGTCTCGTTGCTGTTAATTTTCCTTGCCATCTGTCCTGAGAATGCAAGACACTGAACTATCAGCCTCTCTTCTTGAATTTGTAAGCATTTACTGAGCAGTGTTTAGTTAAGGGACCAGACAGAGATGTACACAAAACAGGATGGGATATGGAGGATTTGTGGTCAAAGGACAAAGCTCTGAATCAGGAAATGATCAGAATCAACTTTGAGAGATGGGTCCAACCCACAAAGCTCAGTTCTGTATATTCTCTTGCACTGAGCTCCCACCGCCTTGAAGTCTAGGCTGATTTGGTCTGTGGCTGCTCAGCGGAGATCACCTCTTCTTCTCTTAGGCTTCCACAAAACAAGTGCCTCTTGAAGGTATTACTGAGCAGATTGCAAAGAGGGTCCAGTGCAAAATTAACCAACTGAATTGCTTCCCAACCATGAAGGATTTTGGACCCTGTGGACATCACCTGGCTTGCAGGTGTCATAAGAACTTTCTCAGTTTGTCTTCTGAGACGTGCTGCATGTGCACAGCCGTATCCTGTCCCCAAGCCTGGAGGGGAGCCACAAGCTCATGGCATCCCTCTTCTCTGAGTTATCCATGTGCATCAAGCCGGAACTATCCACAAGAAGCAATAACAAATTCTCACCCCACTGAACAGCATCACAAGAGACATACAGGATCTGATTCCCAGATGGCAATGTTAAAAACAGAAGGCAACATGTCTGGGAAAGTACCTGGGGCATACCTGAACAATAGGAATAATAGAGATGTTAGAAGCAGATAGATCTTTTTTTTTTTTTTTTTCCTTCCTCTATATATGCATGCTTTATGATCACTTAAAAACTAAACAAACACTTTTTTTTTTTTTTTTTTTTTTTTTTTTTTTTAACTAGGAAACAGCTTGACTGAATAGAAACACAGTCAGAGTGTTAGAGTAAAGTATTTGAAAGAGGTGGAAGGTTGGTAGCACAAGCAACGTGCCAGGCTTATTTGCTTCTGATGTCTGTGTTCTGTGTCACGTGAGCACATAAATCCTTTGAATCCCTCAGTGTTTATTTGGATAGCATCAGACTGAGTGCATATCTACCTTGCCAGTGACTTGGAGGATTATTCTTAAGGGCCAGGGTCTCCTAGTCTTCTTGCATGCTCAGGAACATAAGGCTTGGAATAGGTTTTTATATGTAGGTTTTATTTTAGGTCCTCTTAGGGCAAAGTTTAAAGGACTAATGTGAGGAAGAAGCAGCTGTCTTGCCTCACATGTTCCCGGAGCTGAACATGCTGCAGAAACCAAAGATGGCAAATGCTTTCTGTGATACCTGTCCAAATGTCAGTGAGATGGAGATACCACCCTGATGAGCAGCAGGCAGCTTCATGCAAGTGTATCCGCTTCTGTCTCCCCAGTCTCGCCCCGCCTGCATTTGTTCCTCCTTTGCCTGATGGCACCTCTCCCCCACACAATGGCATGTAAAATCTAATCTCTACTGAAAGCTCTGCAGGGCAGGAACTCACACATTCAGATCCAAATGGGCTGCTCATGCTTTTTTAATTTCACTGGATCAGAAAAACAACAGCAAGGAAATAAAGTAACAGCCAAAGAATCAAGTCAGTACAGTGAAACAAGGTCTCTTCCCTGTTGTACAAGTTACATCCACACCACCTCAATGGTACCAGGAAGTGTTCTAATCACAACTGGCAAATATTATCCAACTAAGTAGCCCAAAAAGCTCTTAACCACCAACAAGTGCCTGGTAATGTCCATGTGAATGGCATGTGGACTAGACCATGCCTCTGAAGCATCCCAGGACTACTGTGAGCCCCCCTGCACCAGCTCAGGGACTGGGAAGAGCAAGTTGGTGTTGGTGCACTCTCACACGCATCTGCACCCCATGCTGGCAGGGTCCTCACCTCCACAGCCATCAATCCTGCTGCCACCTGGGTGACAGCTCTGGCGCAAGACCCAGGGCATTACATAAGGGCTGGGGCTGTTTACAACTTCCCGCCCAGCGCACACCCGCCGCCTCTGCTCTTCAGGATGGTTCATAGTCAGTCATGGAGTAAACAAATGCAACTTCACCAGAAAACATGGGAGCCACACCTCTTCACTCCAGGTGTGCATTTTGGCCCACTATCTGTTTCTCCATAGTGATTAGTGACTGGTATTTAAGACAATTTCTTAACAGGAGCTGGGATCGGGTGATTTATCTCCTCATTAGCTTGGTAATACAATTAATTAAGGTTATGTCAATGGACATGATGCCACAGCAGATGGGTGATATCAGTGGCAACAGCCTTCCAGGGTTTGGGCTCATAGTCTGTCTACAGTGATGCACTGTTTAGCATCCTGCCCAGGATGGGGACTTGTTCTTTCCCTGTGCTGTTGCTAAGAGCCCACCCCACAGTCAATACATTTTGAGGCAGGCTCCAGAAATCCCCTCAAAAGTCCCTGCTCTCTCATAGACCCCTGCATCCCAGCAGAAAAAAAAGCTAGCTCAGAGCAGGG
>NW_009951958.1:4329189-4343617 GCF_000747805.2 Chaetura pelagica
AAAGAGGAGCAAACATGGAGTTTCAGGGGGACAAAGCAGGGACAGAGGGGCTGTATCCTCTGCCGTGCCTACCCCAAGCGCAACGTTCCCTACGGTGAAGATCAGGGCCCCCACCTAATGTGGCTGCTTATTCACCTGACTCTGCATTTTTAGCTGAGAAAATTAGTTCATTATCAAGAGATGTGGTGGACATGATGTTAACAGGAGGCTGGATAGCTTAGAGCAAAGGGGCTGGCTGGGCTAGAAGGAATTGTGTGATCACAGTGGTCCCTCTGGATTTAAACCATCCACATCCATGAATCTGTGAATTTTGAGGCTTCTGAAGTGAAAAGCCAGTGTGTTTAGTTTGTCCTGCTCACAAAAAAAGTGTGAAGATCCTTTAAAAACTTTCATCTTTCTCCTCTTTTACTCCAGGAGACATACAGTTAAGTCAAACAGACCCTTGGGTCAAGTCCTTCCCTGGTTCTGTGCAGAGGTCCCGATACATCCCAAAGACTCAGCACACTTCAAGTATATGTCAACAGTAGCATGTGCTGGCCAGAAGAGGCTTTTAGAAGCAGTTCTTCAAATGAATGCAGTTTTAGTTGTTTTCCTCGGTTGTTTGAGGTCACTGTTCCCCCGCCCTTGTTAATAAAGTTGTGATTAATGACTTTTGGCACAGGCACTGCTTGAAAGAGCCAATGCTTTAGGAAAAGCAGAACCAGTTTTCAGGTATTTTCTTTAAGGTTCACCTCAGAAACACACAAATACATTTCAAAGCATTTACAAAACACTCTGACACCTCCTTTTCCCTGTCTCCACCCCCTTCAGACACATCGTCATTCAGAGCCTGCAGAATTATGTCCCAGCTACCTGGAAGAAACGTTTCTCTGTGCCTTCAGTGGGAAAGGCGTCCCCAGCACAGTGTGGAGCACGGGTGCCAGCACAGACCAGTGATCACAGGGCTTCCCAGGGTGCCTGTGTTGAGTAATGGCTTTGTCACTTCTCTCCCCAGACTGAGCAGTACAGGGGACAGTTGTGTGGCTTTGCATGGGGACAGGGGGGACACAGTGTGAAATGTGCTGCATTCAGGACATGCAGCACTTGGTAGAACTGCAGGAAACTGTACTGGGGAGATCCAGCTTGAATGAACCTCTGACATTTTATAATCCAGTGGAGAGAAAGGAGTGAGTGCTCCAGTGAGAGCTTGTCTCCAAAGCTGAAGCAAATCTTGTAAATAAGGAGGACACTCAGGCTAAGGGCTTACCCAGAAATTCCCACTGCTGTGTGATTTCCCCTGCAGGCACCACAGTGGCTGAAAGCACCACTAAACTCCAGGCAAGCAAGAGATGGAAGATGTGTCTGCAGACACTTGCCACCGGGTTTCTGGACTAGCCCAGTCCAAGCAGATGGTGAACTGGCAACACTTACAAGATCCTGATCCATGTGCTAAAGCTTCCCCAAAATTGCTGTGGGTGGCTCTAATTATATATAACCTGCGTCCTACTGCCTCCCCTTTCTACTCCAGTAGGAAGGAGCTGAGCTTTCTTGTTACTCTGCCTGCCCGTTACCAGGTTGAGATTGCTGGTGGGATAAGGGCTTTCCATTTGTTTGTACTACTGATGTCCTACTTGGCAACACACGCCTCATTCCTTCAACCCTACAAAGGGAAGAGCCCAGAGCAAAGCAGGTTTGCAGCTGGCTTAGCAACACGGCTGCTCCACATTCCTGTAAATTTCCAGGTTCAAGTACAGTTTGCTTTTCTTTCTTGCCAAGCCAAGTGGACATCTTGGACCCTCACATCCCACTGGTGAGCCTTTGGGAAGGCTGATGGGATCTGGGAGAAGCAGCAGCTCTGGAGGCAGGTATGGGGCTGCAGCAACCAAGTAGCTGAGTGATGCAGATGAAAGAGACCAAGAGCTGCACCATCCACCCACCTCCAGGCTTCCAAAGCAAAAGGGAAGCTTGCTTTTGAGGTCTGAGGTGAAGAGGTAAGTACAGGTATAGATCCAAGCCCCCAGGGCTAATCTGATTTATTTGGCAGTCCAGCCAGTCAATACTTGGATGTGACAACTCTTTTCTTTTTAGCATGTAGCTCATTCTTGGGTTCCCGTTAGTTTATTCCACATGGGGTTGGTGTTTCTTCATTGTTTTCTCCTGTGTGTGATTGACAGAAGCAGGAAGGAAATGTAGAAACTATAGAAACTGTTCTCTGTGTTGAGGGAAGGTGCCTTATATTCTTCTGAACCTGACCCCATTGTTTGCTGCAGGGACCTCAGGCACGTTCTCTGTCACACACTGAAGGACCAGGGCATGCTCATCCAGGTTCGGGCAACTGTCACCAAGCCAGAGTGAAGGGCTGGCCCTGTTCCCACTGGAGTGTGCAGGAGTTTCTCCCCTGATTTGATCAGAGGAAGAATCAGACCCCTAGTTACACTATATAAATAGAAGGGTTTGATTTCAGTCAGATGGATATCAAGTTGCTCTGAATTTTTCCTCTGATTTCATTAGTGAGGTGATTTGTGCTACAAGGAAAACTTGTTCTGAAGCTGTCATTATTTACCTGAAATGCATCTGCACTTTGAAGTAGGCTCTGGAAACACAAGCAGAATGAAATTGCCCATAAAGCAGAGGTGGAGTGGCTTTTTCTGAGGCTCAAAACTGTTGGGTTCCCTCTACACTGGAATACAAAATTAATGCCCTAAATTTAAACACTCGGTAGGCTTTTTTTTTTTTTTTTTTTTTTTTATTCATGACTTGAGAATAAATTCAGTTGTAAAAAGAAATGCAACTGACACATTTGGCATGCAAAACAACCATTGTTTTTGCCAGGGGCTTCACAGTGCACGTGTGTATTTGTTTATCTGTAAAACAGTTCAAGAGCCTTCACAGAAGACTTGAGGGGTGGAAACGTTGGCTTTGGCTGCCCAGAAGTTAGCACCCTTTTGTGGTCCTTGATCCTTTTATGGATCACCCAGGTCCTGCCCTAGGGATCCACCTGTCTGCATGCAGCTACAAAGACTTAAATCCTAAGAGCACTAGCGTCGCAAACCATTAAATAAAGTAGTTTTAGCAACTAAACTTTCAGGCTGGTAACTTGTGTGAGCTCAGCCACAGCTCCCAGCTTTGTGAGTGCAGCTTCTTTTGCTGAGCTGCTTTCTTCCCAACTGAATGCTGTGAGAAAAGTAGCAGCAGCAGCAAGTTATTGCAGAGTGGCTAAAAAAAGGTGTTTGTTTCATCACAGGGCTTAGCTCATTGTTCCTGCCACTTGTCCTGTTGATTGCCTGCTCAGGAAAGTCAGGTTCCCAACAGCCAGGAGCTCCCATCTGCTCCCAACTGCTCTGCTACCACATCCCTAAATTCTCACTTTTTATCTCCAGTGTTCCCTTTTCCCTCCTTGTCAAAACAGGTGGATTTTGCTTGTCTCAAGAGGATGTGGTCAGGACTTTTAAAACCTTTGAAAGCTGCTTGCAGTTCCTCAGATGTCAACAGAGAAACGCACACTTGTGTAACTGGCCAGAGATGCAGGATGCTGACTTGCCAGCTCTCACAAATCTGTCCTTACTAAGCTGTGCAATAAATGACATGCCCTTACACCTTCTGGCCATGGGAGGGTTAACCAAAATTCCTTTGTATGCTGTACTTGAATGAAAATGCCAGCAAACTCTGGTATGATAATATTTATATCTGAATCTTTTTGGCCAGCCTTGGGATGAATGGGATCTCACAGAGATGAAGGTTTGCTTTCTACTTCACTATTTTTCACTGGTGCTGCTCTTTTTCCCAGAGAAGGGACATAGAGAAGCAAACCCCTCTGAGCCCTGGGTGCTGCCAGCTCTCCAGGCACGGTCCATGCAAGGGCTGGTATTGAAGGGTGAGGCATGAGTCAGTCTCTATGCTCTGCTTCTGTTCTGTGTGGCTTCCTGAAAACAAGCATTGAATTACACAGCCCAATTTTTATTTTTTATTTTTTTTAATTTGTCCATCAGATCCGGAACTGAAACATCTCCCTTATGAGGAAAGGTTGAGGGAGCTGGGTCTCTTTAGCTTGGAGAAAAGGAGACTGAGGGGTGACCTCATCAATGTTTACAAATATGTAAGGGGTGAGTGTCAGGGGGACAGAGTTAGGCTTTTCTCAGTGATGACCAGTGATAGGACAAGGGGTAATGGATGTAAATTGGAGCACAGGAGGTTCAAGGTGAATATCCGAAAAAAATTTTTTACTGTAAGAGTGACAGAGCACTGGAACAGGCTGCCCAGGGAGGTTGTGGAGTCTCCCTCACTGGAGTCATTCAAAACCCACCTGGATGAGTTCCTGTGTGATGTACTCTAGGTGACCCTGCTCTGGCAGGGGGGTTGGACTAGATGATCTCTCGAGGTCCCTTCCAGCCCCTAAGATTCTATGATTCTATGATCATGGGCCCACATTACTATCCATTTCCATAACCCCATGTCCTATCAGCTGCATTGAGAGCACTGGAAAAGGATGGGGAGCACAGGACAGTGGTCATGGGAAGGAGATCTGCCATGTTTTGGCCCTGCTGTGGTGTGTTAAATAGGGACAGTGCTGACCCAAGCTACAGAGACACAAATTCTCAGTACCCATCCTCAAGTCTTTCAGAGCTGAACCAAAGTTCACTGAGATCAATGATGTTTTCACACTGACGACCATGAGTTTTGGATTCAGTTTCCTGAGATGAAAATGTTAGGAACAGGCAGGAAATTATCCACTAGAAAATCTGTTTCAATCACCCCCTTTTATGGCAGATGCTTTGGAAATTATTATGTGCTGTGTAAAGAAATACAGCCTTTTGAATTTATTCAGGGTAATTCTGAGCAAGCCCAAAGCTCTTTTATACTGCTAAGGCTGTGAAAAGCCTCTTAATGCACACAGAAATTAATTTTTAATTCACCCTTGTTATGCCAGAACCATAGAAAGCAGAAAAGCCTGGGTCTACACTGTTTTTAGTACTTGTGTGTTGGTCAGGAGTGTGTTTTTCTGTAACTACTGCAGTCAGAGTGACAGAATGAGCATTGGAGTGATAGGCAGGCAGAGTGATTCCCTGGGGTGGATGTAGTGATGGCTTTATTCAAGTAGAATTTATCTCCCTCCTTACAAAGGAATAAGACCCACACCTATAAACACCTCTAGAGCATTACACTTCCAAGCACAGTAGGGAACTTTCCTGCTTTCCCACACACAGACATGGGCTTATAATAAATGTTGAGGCCCAAACCAGCAGCCATCTCCTTGGTCTACACTGTGGGAGGAGTTAAAAATAAAGTGCTGGGACAGATGATGATGGGACAGCTTTAATAAAAGTCTCATTTGCAATGGCCTTGACAAACTTCTCTTACCTTCTATTTGCAGCAATGTCATGTTATTTGCTACACACCTTGAAAGATTTCCAGCTGACATCAGTGGGCTGGGTCTACCTTCAACTGCCTCAGAGGGTCATCTTACAGAGTCTTCTCATTCCCACCACCAACTCAAGCCCTGGAAGTGCCAAGCAACTTCTTTGGCAAAAATGAGTTGTATGGAAATTGATCTCAGCCACTCACACATCTGCAACACTCTTAAAAAGAGTAGTTTGATGGATCTTCTTTTTCTGTTCATAAGGATATCTCCTCTGATACTTGTTTCAGTTTGGGGCTTAATTTTTTCTCAACTTTAAATGGAAAACCCCTTGGATAAGAAATTTTGGGTCCCCTTGGATAAGGACTGTCATCTAAAAGCACTAAATCTAGCTGGGTTCTTTATAAATCACAGTACTAGAAACAGCTATAATTATTCTTTTCTCCTTGTTGCAAGGGAGGGCTGAAGGGTAGCTGTTGAAATTATCTTTGGCCACTCCATGTTGGAGATCCCCTATGTTTGAATAAAAAGCCAGGGTTTTGGTCTGTCTGTGCAGAAGGACCATCCAAAGTCCATCCACAAGTTCTCCACACTCTCTGTAAGTGGCTGTAAACTTGGCACTGACTTCAGGTGACTTCCAGCACCTTGACACAGAGACGAGTTCATGTTCTTCCTGCTGATGTCAAGATGGGGCAGTGCAGGGTGAAGGCTGACCCCTTTGCAGCCCAGTTTACCAGGAGGTTCAGGAGCTTTTTCTGGTGCTTTCAGCCACATCTAACCCACATGATGTGGATAGAGAGCTGATGGTTTGGGAGGTACCACAGGCTCCAGCACCTCTCTTCCTGGCTCTGGAGGGGTACCCCAAAGGGCTACATCCTGATGGGGGTTGTAAAAAGGCAGGTGCATCAGTGGGGACCAAGCAAAGCTGGGTGTAAAGCAAAGGGAGACTGCAGTTGCTTTCTCCCAAGAGAAGGAGGGCTCACTTTTGTCTTCCTGCAGCCCTCACGGTTTCACTGCCTATGTGGCTGTTTTGGGATAGCCACCACAACCCATCTGAATATCAGTTAAAGCCATGCTCTGGTTCCCCACTGCTGCATCTCCAGGCTTAGGACAGTGTCAAGCTCATGTCTGTGCTACTGGCCCATGGACTGATTGCCAAAATTAACCTCTGTGTTCCCTTAGCCTGAACATGCATTAATGGCTGGTTTCAGTCAGAACATATCCAGCAGACAGTTAGTTAGGTGCCTGCTCCAGTTCCCAATCAAGAATCAGATATTCACCATGTGAGCTATAGTGTTACTCAGTCAAAACAACTCAAATGAAAAGTGTTGTGTACTGATAGTGAGAGGGATTTGTTTGGTATAAATTACTTGGCAAATAATCCCACACCTCAGATACATTTTACAAAATTGTGACCTATTTCTGGATGCCTTATCATGGCCATGTGTGGCAAAGTTCCTTCAATAAAACAGTTGTCGTGAATTATTTAAATTTATCATTATTATTATTATTATTATTATCATCATCATCATCATCATCATCATGTGCTTTGACCACCTTAAATGTTCTGAGACAAGATGAAAGTACTGCAACTTCTGATGCCTCCCTTCAGAGTCACTATAGTAGGAGTGAAAAAGGGAAGAATGGATCAGTTTTTAGTAAAACTCATGGTTTATGTAAAGCATCTGATTCAAAACCTATTTTCTATGTAGCAATTTTTTGCAGCCTGAAATAGTAGGCTGCATTCAAACTAGACTTTGAGCTCAGTGAAAAGGAAACGCTGATGAAAATCACGACTCAAACACTTTTGCCTCACTTAATTCTATTTGGTTTATTGGTGAGATACAACCCAGGACTTGTTCCACTGCTGTAGAAGGCAGCTTGGTGGAGGGTAGAAGGCCAGCCTCAGGCTTAGGCAGCTGCTCCACCACAGTCATACCCAAGGGGTGGAATTCAGACCAGCCCAAAGTCCTTGGGGACTTTGCCATCAGTTTCTACAGGACCAGATTTCACCTTAATGACCACTTCAGGTGCAGCCCTGCAGAAAGGAATACGTTTCTGTTCTTAAAACATGTGTCTGTTGCAGATGTTAAGTTCTCCCAAGGGCAGACCCTCTTTCCCCTTTGCATCCATCCCAAGTGATGTCATGCACCAGGAGAACAACTAATCCATGCCCTACTTCTCTGCACGTGGATGGTGGGGTTCCCCTCTCTTTAAACCACCCACGCAGAATCCATGACATCTTTCTTGGCTGCCCCAAGGGTTTGTGTTTCACTTGCGTGACTTTTGGGTCTTGATATCTCTGCAGCTATTGCAGCTTCTGAAAAACATTTTGAACATTCCTGCCTGGGAGGCTTTTGGTTAACAGGTTATCATCATTTGGGAGAAATGAAGCTATGAGGCAAAGTCTATGTGTGTGGAGTGTGCACACGTGCTTGTGCTTGTGCCCACAGAGCTGTAGTGGCACAAACAGACATCTCTGCAGAAATCACCATCTCACCCTCAATTCTACGATCTCTAAGTAGCTTCCCATTTTACATATATATAAAATATTTATAGATATCAGGAAAGTGGTGACATGAACTCAACCTAAGATGCCTTGCAGCAGAAAAGAGACAAAGTTCCTTGTTGTGGCTGCCAGACAAACCCCGTTATTTGGTTTGGCTGTTCCTCACGTGAGCGATGTCACGGTACTGGAGGTGCTCAGTCCAAGGGAAGACAGTCACAGTGCTACATCGTGGAGAAATGAGGGTGAGAAAGGAGGCTGGCACTGAGCAGTCACAGCAAAAAGATACTTCCCTAAGGAAGATGAAGCCAACACCTGAAGCTACACAGTAGTCGTAAAAGATGCTCAGCTTGTGATGCCTGATGAAATATGGATCAGTGTAATTGTTTTTCATGCTGCTGAAGTACATAAAAAAGCAACACAAAGACTCCAAGTGTTGCATTACCCCTGCACCCTTCAGTGACTACAGCTAACAGCTTATCTTTATTTCCATGCTGACAGCACCGAGCAAGTTGATTTATTTTCTGTGCTGTCTTAAATATCAGAGAAGACGGGCATACCCTGGAATCTGAGGCACAGGATACAGCAGATGAGCTAAAGGCATGTTGAGCCAAAGCCTCCTTTAGATTCACTTTGACTTACCTGAGTGTTTACTAAGTCAAGCTCTGCAGAGCATTTGTGAGCCAGCATCCAGCAAGGGTCTTTGCATGTGGCAACAGTGATTTGCTGACGTGGCTCAGATAAACCACAATCGCACTGATAGTTTCCTACTCCCCTTTCTTGAACTCTTTTGTTGTACATTTCACAAATATTGTTCCCAGTCAAGAAATGTGTGTGATTAGCACATTTAGAAGATTAGTTTCATATTATTTACCTTCTGGCTCTGCAGTTCTGCAGAGAACATGTTTTCAAGCTTTTTCTTCAACCACAAGATTTAGAAAACTGCATTTTTAAATTCTATTTATTTATATATTTTTTTAAGAAAGCTAAAATTCTCTTGTAATCACCTGCCTTCAGCAGCTGGGGCTTAAAATACAGGACCTAATATGGTTTGAAGTGGAAACAATGAATTATCAGCTTTTCTCACATGAGTAGTCCCTTTGAAGCCTAAGTCCCTGTACTCATGAACGAAGTTACATGTATATAGGAGAGCTTGAAGAACATTAACAAAATATTAAACTTTCCTTACCCTATAAATACAAACCTTGTACAAACTTTTTGTTTCATAGCTGGGGAAATACCCTTTTTCCTAAAGTAAACATATTTCTAATATATTTTCCTTTCCTTTGTAAAAATACCTGCTTACATACAGATGTCTTGTAAACCTTGCTAGTTTAAGTCTTTCCTTAAATGTTTCAGTAAATATTAAGAAAGCTTAAAGCAATAACAGAAGTTTATGACTTTTTAAAAGAGTTTGTTCCTCTCCCTCCCACATCATGTTATGTTTGGGTTTTTGGGGTTTTTTTTTTTGTTTCTTTTTGTGTTTTGTTTTTGGTTGTTTTGGTGTGTTTTTTTTTAAAGTCACATAACCTACATCTTTATCTGCTCCAGTCTGAAGGTTTCTATTTATAGTTTTTGGTTATGAATGTTTTTTCCTATGAAAAGGTCAGAGCTCGCACATATACAATGGTGGAAAGCCCTGCTTATTAAAAAGCAGGCAGATGGATTTGTTAAAAAGTCTGTTCATAATACAGCTGCTGTGAAAGGAGGCTGCTTTAACAGAAACATCCTCATGCTGCTTTATGAGAAAAACAGGTAAAGGAGTTCTGGTTTGTGGCTGAGTAATTTTTCCTTTCCCAGCCTCCATCCTCACATACACAGCACGTTCTTTACCTCTGTTTACATGCTTTGTCCTACACCCACGCAGACACACACACTCACACTCCCTCACCCCACTTTTCCCACTCCCACTGCTCTGGACAGGCTGGAGGAGGTGATGGTGCTTCATTGCAGCATCTTCTGCATGGACCAGCGGCCTCCAGATCGCAACCCGGGGCTCACCCACCACTAGCCACGCTCAGCTGCTCCTGTTCAAACTGGATTGTCAGGTGCCCTTGGTCAGCACCAGAGATTTGGGATAGCTTGGGAGGTGGGTCCCCTGGGGCTGGGGTCTGCTCATCTGGCTGAGGCAATTCCTGCTCAGGGTGGGTGCCAACTGGCAGATGTCCCTCACCAGCACCCAGAAGAGCTGCACGGCTCAGCACAGGGTGTTGCTTCCAAGGATGGGATTGCTCAGGTGTCACAGTTTGACTTAGGTCCGACAACAATGCTCTCGATCCCCCCTCCCCCCAACCCAAGTAGGGAAGGAGAGAGAGAAAAAGAGAGAGACTTGGCTGGATTGAAAACTAAACTACACAGCTTTAATTAAAACACTAATGAATGATACAAGAAAATATATACAATTATATACAAATATATTCAGGAATGGGCAAAAAGCCTCTCGCCTCCCCCCACCCCAGCAACTCCCACAACACTTCCCTGAACTGGGAAGAGTCCCGAGGAATCCCGGAGCTGCTGCTGGAGAAAGCAGAGAGTTATGGGGGTCAGGAGATCTCGAGCCTAAGGGTCGATGGTGATGGATGAACAGAGTCCTCCCTCTACGCCGGCCATGGACGGAAGAGAAGGGGAGAAAAAGAAGGAAGGAAGTTGTCTTCCGTGATCTCTGACCTTCCTTTTAGCTTACGTAGATATATGGAATGGAATATCTTTGGCCAATTTTGCTGTCCATCTAACTCAGCCTCCTACGGGGGGGTCACAGATCTCCCCATAGTGTCTGAGCCGGCAGAGTGCAGGTGCGGCCTTGAAGCCTCAGTAGTTAGAAAAACATTCCACTGTCTTATCAGCCTAGCAGAACACGCTGTTGCTAGTTACAAGAAAGCTTGCTGAAGGAAAAAAAAAATCAGTAAAAAGAAAAATTGGCTTCATCCTGGCTCAAACCAGGACACTCAGGGTTTCAGACCTGGACAACAGGATAACAGCAACCTGCAGCCTCCTGCACGATGAACAACCAACAGAGACCTCTCTCATCTAATGGAAAGGCTTTGGCTGCTTTGTTCGAGCCTTGAGCGAGGAGCTTTGATTAGCTGAATGAAAGCCACTTCATCTCAAAAGCTTTTCTCTCCCTCCTTCCTCTCTGAAGCATCCTAAGCACTCTTGGCACCTGCAGCACCCTGGGGTGCTGCAAACAGTGCACGTAGCATCACATTTCCTAAAAGCTTGTGTTATTAAGGGTGTGATTAGTAGGTCAAGAGAGGTTCTCCTCCCCCTCTATTCTGCATTGGTGAGGCCACATCTGGAGTATTGTGTCCAGTTCTGGGCCCCTCAGTTCAAAAAGGACAGGGAACTGCTCGAGAGAGTCCAGCGCAGAGCTACGAAGATGATTAAGGGAGTGGAACATCTCCCTTATGAGGAAAGGCTGAGGGAGCTGGGTCTCTTTAGCTTGGAGAAAAGGAGACTGAGGGGTGACCTCATCAATGTTTACAAATATGTAAGGGGTGAGTGTCAGGGGGACGGAGTTAGGCTTTTCTCAGTGATGACCAGTGATAGGACAAGGGGTAATGGGTGTAAATTGGAGCATAGGAAGTTCAAGGTGAATATCCGAAAAAATTTTTTTACTGTAAGAGTGACAGAGCACTGGAACAGACTGCCCAGGGAGGTTGTGGAGTCTCCCTCACTGGAGACATTCAAAACCCACCTGGATGAGTTCCTGTGTGATGTACTCTAGGTGACCCTGCTCTGGCAGGGGGGGTTGGACTAGATGATCTTTTGAGGTCCGGGCTGAACTGCTGGAGAGTAGTGTAGGTGAAAGAGACCTGGGGGTCCTGGTAGACAGGAGGATGACCATGAGCCAGCAATGTGCCCTTGTGGCCAAGAAGGCCAATGGCATCCTGGGGTGCATTAGAAAGGGTGTGGTTAGTAGGTCAAGAGAGGTTCTCCTCCCCCTCTATTCTGCATTGGTGAGGCCACATCTGGAGTATTGTGTCCAGTTCTGGGCCCCTCAGTTCAAAAAGGACAGGGAACTGCTCGAGAGAGTCCAGCGCAGAGCTACGAAGATGATGAAGGGAGTGGAACATCTCCCTTATGAGGAAAGGCTGAGGGAGCTGGGTCTCTTTAGCTTGGAGAAAAGGAGACTGAGGGGTGACCTCATCAATGTTTACAAATATGTAAGGGGTGAGTGTCAGGGGGACGGAGTTAGGCTTTTCTCGGTGATGACCAGTGATAGGACAAGGGGTAATGGGTGTAAATTGGAGCATAGGAAGTTCAAGGTGAATATCCGAAAAAATTTTTTTACTGTGAGAGTGACAGAGCACTGGAACAGACTGCCCAGGGAGGTTGTGGAGTCTCCCTCACTGGAGACATTCAAAACCCACCTGGATGAGTTCCTGTGTGATGTACTCTAGGTGACCCTGCTCTGGCAGGGGGGTTGGACTAGATGATCTCTCGAGGTCCCTTCCAGCCCCTAAGATTCTATGATTCTATGATTCTATGATTAATGAAGGCCTCTCCCATGTTTCATGAAATCATATACAAAACTCAAACTTGTCAAAATAAAACTTTGAAAACAGCCACTTATGTTCAATTCCAGGCCACTTTGTACAAAAATGGCTCTGACCAATCTCTTCTGCTTTGGAGGAACAGCCTTTGCAGGAGGGGATGGGGTCATTGCTGAATGCACAAGCTTCCCCCCCTCTAGCCTCCAAGGGCACATCCCTCTCAGGGTTGAATTTCCAGAGGAGCACTGTGGCATATTTGCTCTAGAGAGCTTTGTCTGCACCAGCTCCTTTTCATCAGCACCTCCAAACAAGTTGTCCCCAGGGTTTTAAATTCAGGGGTCCACCTGTGCAGGAAATAAGTTGCCCTATTAGTGTTTCTACCACTGCTGCTATTTTTCATGTCACTCCTGTGAAGAAAAGGATGGGTTCACAGAAAATGTCTCTCTTCCCACTGTGAGCTCTGGGCTTATCTATCAACTTCTTCTGCTACCATGAAGTAACGTTCTAGGAGCCTCCTCCACATCACTCTCTCTGGGCACCAGCCCTGTTCCCAGTCTCACTAGCTGTATGTGAAGCAACAGCAGTGGCAGGGTGGCCAGGACTTGCCTTACAGACACAGGAGGCAATAGGTCTTATCAGCTCCAGCCAGCACCGTGGACCTCCCTGGGGATGGTCATAGGAGTGGGCAGCTCCATCCACTCTTCACATCTGCTCCTGGATCTTTCTCTGTGAACGGCTCCACACACCAGATTTAGATGATCCTCCACGTGCTCATCCCAATCACCTCGGTGGGAGGAATGGGCAGCAGCAGGGCTGGACTCCAGGGTTCCCATCCCAAGTGCCACCAAGCCCTCACTGCTTTATGCAAGCAGAGCTAAGGAAGCCTTGTTGAATGCCATCTCACCTAAGCTTTCAGAAGCAGAACTCAACAGCCTTACCCAATGCCAGACAAGTTCTTGATGGAGAGATATGGCAGCTTCCACTTACCTACAGCACAGTATTAATATCAGTAGAATATCACCTGCCAGTTTGCCACCTGCTTGCACCAACAGGGTGAAAACACGTCTTCTGTAGCAAAAAACCTCATGGGCTTTAGAGCTTAAGCGCTGCCTGGATAATTTGTGCCAGCTTAGTCTCACACATTTTGAAATCTGACCCAACGTTTGACAGGACCCTGCAGTGACCATCCATACAGCTGGAAGAGTGGAACTGGAGATGGGCAGAGTAAGCATTAGGAAAGCTGATCAAGTCCAAAAGTCAACGTGAGTCTGGAATTTGGCAACATGGAATGAAACAAGGGCCTCCATGACAGACCATGGAGGTGTAGTGTTTATTTTTTTATCTGCAGTGAAATCAATAAGGTTTAGTAAGGTAAGAGCGGAAAAACAAGGAGAAACAGTCTTTCCAGCTGACCTGCTGTGCCACTCTCTGGACTGCTGTTGTTTCAGAGATGAGCTTCTGATAGCCATTCAAGCCAATGCAACCAAGCTTTAGCTCACATCCTGTTCCACTCCCAACTCCCAGGCTACTGCAGAAGCATTAATTACTGACTTTGCAACACAGAGCATCTAATTGCACCACAGGGCTTGATGCCTGCGAAAAGGGGCTCTGTTAAATTACAAACCACTGTTCCCCTGAGATGCAGTCTGTGTGTGCACTAGGCTGCATGTCACTCTGGCAAGAAAAGGCATGTTTCAGATTTGTAAAGTGCTGTGCACATGAGTCAACATGGCCATTAAACCCCATATTGCAGTTGTGGAGGCAGATATTAAAATGGCCATATCTTTTATGGTAACCACATTAATCCAAGAGGAAATCAATTTATGCTGAACTTGATGGAAGTCAAGACTGAAGTAACCAAGCTCTCCTTCTCTGCAGCAGCACACGGGAGCCAGTTCTGCATCCCAGCCCCGCAGCGCCCGGCAGGCTCCCAGCTCTGCCCTTTGCTCTGAGCATCCCTGGGAGCAGATCCCCACCTGACGTCCCTCACCACCACCCACATCGCCCTGCCTCGCTGTGCCCAGAGAAACCAGGCTTGTCTCTGGGGATCCGGGCGCTGGGACCCCGGGAGACGCTGCGGAGGGTGCAGCGGTG
>NW_009951958.1:4343900-4348356 GCF_000747805.2 Chaetura pelagica
CAGATATTTTTAATGACCTCCCCCCACACAGGGCAGGAAGTGAACCCCGGGTCCCAGCCGAGCCCCCGCGGCACCCCCAGGGCAGCCTGCGGGCCCCGCACGGCCCTGCCCACCCCTGCCAGCCCTGCTGCCTTGGGGGGGATGCCCGGGCAGGGCTGGTGTGTGGGAAGAGCACCCAGGCTCGGTTTTTGACCTGCCATCCTATAGTGATCTCTGCCTTGGCCTGTTTCCAGGCGGGGCCTGCAGGACCTGGTGCAAACACGCCCCCCACCCCCCGCCCAGGAACCAAACAGCCCAACCCCAAGGGGCTTTGTGGCCTGGCTGGGCCTGGCAACTGCAGCTCCTTCAGGATGGGTGGCAGCGCTGGCTGCCTCGCCTTCAGGGGGAAGTCTGTCCCTTCTTCCACGTTCTCCTGATGGAATAGTGTGACGGGCAGGCCAGAGGGGCTTCCCCCCACCCCTGTGCAGATGCAGCCCTTCAGAAGCAGAGCCCAGGGGATGCTGCGCAGCAAGGACACCAAGCAGCTTAGAGCAGACTCTGAAAGGAAAGGGAGGATGGAAAACAGGAAGTATTTGCTGCCTGCCGATGCTCCCAGGTGGCACAGAAGTCCCAGTGCTTGAGATTTTACTAACAGAGCTGCAGATCAGCTGTTTCCTTGGGAAAAACCATCCTCCTGCCTGCCGGGAAAGAGCAGAGGCTTCATCCAACCCTCTCCTGTGTTCAGCTTGCAGTTACTGAGGGTGAGCATCCAGAAAGTTGCTTAAAGAGGTGGTGGCTTGGTCACCTTGGATGCTCTGGAGAGGAGGTTTCTGCAAGAAAACTGCAAGTAGTGACATCCCACCATGGCAAAGCCCACCTTGCAGGACGTAGATGAGCCAAAGAGAGAGAATTGAAGATGCTGCTGCTTTGAGTAGTTGTGACTGAAGACTGTGGGACAGGTCCTGACCTCAGATTCTCAGGAAGCCCCTTGAAAAGTGAAATCACTTGAATGTGACTGGTGTGAGGAGGATGTTACATTGCAAGCTCTTCTCCTGATGCCAGTTCTCATGCAAGTTGTAGGAAGGCAATGTCTTCACCTGCCATCCCTGTGCTGGACCCTCATACAGATGTCCCCAGCCTCCCAAGTGAGACTGAACAATGTCACCACCACATTTGCTTCAGGGAAGCCTCAGCAAATCGTTCAGTGCTACTGTACCTGGGTGGCTTTGCATGGTCAGAGTACATTTCTACTGTGTACAAAATGTCTGGGCAGAAAGGACAGCTGGCAAGCAGTTTGGGACCTTGGGTCCATTCCCTCTCACAAGGACGATTCAAGGGAAGTGACCCAACAGCAGCATGGTCCTTCCTTCTGCTGGCCTGATCTGCAGGGCTTGGTCAAAGGTCTCTTTATTACTGTTCTCTACTCCAATTAAAACATCCTACAGATTGTGCTTGGCAGATTCTCAACAGCGTCCAGAACTGAAGCCTGTTAACATGATACAATCAGCTACGTTCAGGGTTTGAAGTAAGCCAGAGGGGTATGGAGCATTTGCCAACTGCAATGTGCCAGCTCCTATGGTCTGCCCATTTTAATTCTGGCTGTTAATTGCTTTCCAGAAGCACCCACAGATCCCAAGTGACAATCAAGAAGCCAGGGGCCAAAAATGAATGTCTGGAGGAATGGGAAGCCCAGCTTCAGAGAGCTGCGTGTCCCCCTCGCACCCGGGATGTCCCCAGGGACCAAAGTGGCAGGGGCCAGGAGGTAGCCTGTGCCAGTGGACTTTTGTCAAGCCAGCATGGTGACTTTGAGAACATAGTGCCCTCCTGCCAGTTGAGCGAGCAAGTGTTGCTCAGTTGCTAAAGCCCTCTGGGCATTCTGCTGGGATTGCTTGGGCTGACTGGGAATTCAGTCCTTGCAGGGGTTGTTTGAGATACGTCAGCTATTTTCCGATGATCTCCCCAGCCCTTACCTGCTTCAGACAGTGGTGCTTTGCAGAAGGATTTTCACCAGTAGCAAAGCAGCCAAGCAGCATTTCTCTGGGGTGCAAAGGAGGAATTGGAAATACACAAAAGACGTAGTTGCCTCATACACTAAGGAGCAGTGTCTGAAGTGATGGAAAGAGATCTGTGTTCACGGGTCCCTGCGTGGCAATTCAAGCTCAGTAATACCCAGAAAAGAGATATTTCAGAGCCTCTCTAGAGTGGAAGAGGGAAAGGGGTCACAGCCCCATTTTCACATTAATTGGCTTATGGGGAAAACATCCAGCATAGGGTCTGAGGACACCTTTGTCATGTTTTGGGCAGGACCATGACCTGTTTGCTAGGTGAGCAGGGGCTACTCAGCTGGACTCTTTGCTCCTGGGGATCAGCACTGGCTTCCAGCAATGCAAGAGCAAAAGAGATCTGATTTCCTCAAGAAAGCTGAAGGAAATACAAAGTGTGAACCAGCCCTATGGAAATAAGGAGTGATTCACTCCAGTCTGGAGGCTGTAGGATCCAGTAATTTCCTTTCCAGCTTGGATCTAATGGCAAGTGAGTTTGGTTTTTACAACTCATTCACTTTTCATGACCTATGGGTGTCATTAATGATTGAGCTAAGGATACATCTTCCAGACAGAAAAGCTTTATGTTGACAGGGGTTCTTTGTAATTGCTTCCTGTTGTTTGTTGGTTTTGTTTTTTTTTTCCTAAATATATATGTTTTCCTTATAGTTTCTGACACCTGTCGGCAAAAAGCAGAGCCCTGTGTGTCTCCTGCCATCCCTGGCCAATGCATGCTGTGTGGGAGCTCTGCCAGCAATTCCAAAGATCAAGCAGAGAAAACAGATAATGCAAATAAATCATAGGCACAATGGAGGACTCTCCCTATAGAGATTGGTGGCCTTCACCTCATCCAGACCAACAAGAGTCAAAGGTTAATGCAGGTGTCATTTGAAAGGTAATTTTCTATTGATTTGCAAGTAGGTCCCTGACCTACTGACCTTTGTGCTACAGGAAATAGGAGTTCCCCTGGAACAACATATGGACAGGCAAATATATTATTTACTTTGGTAGTCCCTCTAGAATTTATAGGCCCAGGCAAGACCAATATAGATAATCTAAGGAATGTGGTAGCCCCTGTAAAGATTCCTGCCTCACGCTTAAATATTTGGGCAGCAAAATAGCAACCTTGATCATAATTTGACAGGGGAAAACCACAAGGGCGCTGTCCGATTTCTACAGCCTCTTACAGGCAATAAAAACCACCCATAAATCATTTTCATGCAATGCCTCAGGAGCTCACTGCAAGGGTCAGCTCAAGGCTCACTGGATGTGATTCATGTTGTGGAGGGATGTGATTCCAACCACTTCTGTGGAGCTGATCCTGGTGTGTGTGGTAGGAGGGGCTGGACTGGGGAGTGTGCAGCTGTGTGGTGCTGCTGGTGGGAGCCACGTTTTGGGCTAGTCTTGTGAAGTACCTCCAGAAGCTGGGCTGTGAGCATCAGTCCCTGGCTAGACAGATTCTTGAGTCTGGAGCCAGGAAGCAACAGCAAATCTTCTGTGGCTTGGCCACAGACTGGGACCTGTGTAGGGGGACATTTTCCTCCTGTTTCTTCAGTAGGAAATCAGGGATTTTTTTAAATGAACAAGTGAAAAACCTCAAAAGTCTAAGCACAGAGAGAAGGCTGCAGTGCTCCCTGGGGACTGAAATGATGTCTCGATCTCCCTCTGCTTTCGCTGCCTTGATGGTCCATGATTCACAGCTGATGGCAGAGGAGATAGCAAGCACAGTGAGCCTGGGAAGCAGGAAAGGGCGTAGGGCTTCCAACCTGAGAGTCAGCAGCAGATTTCCCAACTCAGAGATATTTATGCTTACAAATAAAAAGTGAATACTTTCAATGGATGGAATGATAAGGAGGTAAGTGGTGAAGAAACAAGGAATACACCATTTTTGACCCCATGCAACAAAAATGCAGAGTCTCTGTGAGCTGCTGGGAAGCATCTGGATCAGGGCTCAATGGGTCTGCTCGCTCCAAGGGAATTCAATTCTCATCCTCCCACAGAAAGACTCTCAGAAATTTCTTTTCAACTTTGCTTCCCACACCCCACCCCAGCCCAGTTGTCATTCCTGGTTCCTCTCCTTTTCCTTCCCACTCCTAGGGCCTTGATATCCCTGCCAAGACGGGTCTTCTCAGCTGTCATCTTCTTCCATGCACAGCCTTCTGCCAGTGATGCATCCAGGCCTGCCTCAAAAACTGGGGCACAGAACCTGGCAATTGCACCTTGACCCACCCAAGCGTGGAGTCTATCACAGCCTGGGGACACCTTGCCCAGGTGTGATTCAAGCTGCTCATTACCTGCCAGGGCTGCCAGGTAGGCAGGGATTTATATACCCTGTGTTCTGGGCTGGATTACCAGGAGACCAAATTTCACACAAGGATTCTGGGGATGGTCTTGGCACATCATAGTGGTGGTTGCAGCTACAATCCAGCCAGGCC
>NW_009951958.1:4348701-4359169 GCF_000747805.2 Chaetura pelagica
ACTGGAAAAGCCAAAAGTGTCGGCCTGGTGTTTCCATCTCCCTTTTGCAAGGCACTCCTCTGCCACCACAACACACAACTTTGCTCCATGGAGCGAGTCTTGCTTTGACCTTACTCTTGGTAGAAATCAGGCCACGGCCTAGTCAACTGCAGGCTTCCTTGTGTGGTAATGGTGTCATCCCAAAGATGTCAGACCATGTCAATGATGTTGGAAGAAGTTAATGCTCCCAGGGCTCCTCTAGCTCTCCAGTGGAGCAGAAGTGACAGGCTGTGTGACCCAGCAAAATCAGTTTTAGTGGGTTCACCCCCTTCACTTTGCCAGCCAGGGATGTGAGTTCCACAACACCCACCACTTGCCCGCCTCTGCTGCTGCCCTGGAACAATAACAGCTTCAAACCTGTGAGCCACAAATTGGCCAGCCCTGAGGTGTCACCTTATCTGAAATACTACAGTACTAGAGTTGGGGAGGCAGGGGACTGCTGTACTCCCTGACACCTTCCCCCTCCTTTCGCCCCTTGTTCAGTAGCTCCGTAGACTTGCCCCTTTCTTTAATCTGTAGGTCATGAGAGAAACCACTCAGCCTTCAGTCCATGGCCATTGCGATGTCTTCTAGGGTAGCAGAGCTTGTTAAGAGATGAAAAAAGGGAAGATTAATCCCCTTGGTGGGTCAGCATCCACCGAGGTCCACAGCCAGTCTGTACTGCTGTCTGCTACACTGTGGCAGGATTCCTCCACATTCTGCCAAGAAGTACAGGAGTGACATGAACTTGATTTTACACAGGAATGAACGAGACACGGGGAGGTTTAACTGTACTCTGCTTGAATCCAGGTGAGAGCTGGGTTGGAATCTGCTGATCTCTTCTCCCTTGGATGTGCAACCCCTGATCCATACGCTGCTACTGTTCCTTGGTTGGAAATGGTATTTACTCATTGAAAGAAATATCTAGCTAAAGCTATTTTTTTTGATTAGGAGAGAAAAGAAACCCTACAGAACAAGGAACTTTAAACAAAGATTTCACCATAGGCAGTTCTTAGTTCTTCTCTGGCTGTCGCCCACAGTTGGTCAGTGCGACTGCAGGGAGAGTGGCACAGTTAAAGCTGATGATTGAAAGAAGTGCAAAAATGCATTGGCAGGGCAATGACTCTTCCCACAAGCAATCTTGCAAATCTGCTACAGTGAGTCTCTGCTCAACATTGGAGCAGAAGAAGGCATTGACTTCTCTCAAAATGTGATCTCCACCCATGTTCACAGGGATGGTCTTCACAGCCTTCCTTTTGTAAAGCTGTCACCTTTTCACTGAGGCAGTGGGCATTTGTGTCAGCTCCTCTATGAAGGGCAAATGAGGCTTCAAATGCAAAATCAGTGCATCTTTTAATAGGCCAGCAAATGGGTAAGGCAGGAGAAAATTCAGATGTCTCTCCCTGAGAGAAACCCTTTAAAAAATATTGGCTTCCATCTATATGCACAAGCCCAGGCTGCGAAGCCAAGGGATGTTGCTGGGTAGTGTTAGAGGTTGATGGCTGCTCCTCCTTTACAAACTCCCCCAGATGCTGCCGAAGAATGGAGAGGCAGTTGGTTATTATTTTTAGCCCCCTGTTCACGTGGTCTGAGGATCAGATGCACATTGCCAGATGCTCATTCCACAGATGCCAAGGTCCCTCCAGCCCTGCTGTGCGGATGCACGGGGCTGGCACGGCACATGGCAGAGCTGGGGGTAACCATGGGGGCTGGCAAGTCAGGTCCCCCTCACCCTGCAGACTCACACATGCATGTACTCCCCACCTGCTTCATGCAGAAAGCCTCCAGTGTAAAAGGCTTTCCAGGAAACTGGAATAAATATGCAGGAGGAAGTCAAACCAAATCAATCCATGAAGGCAGGCGTGGTGCTGAGCAGCCTGTGTCCCCTGAGGAGATGGGCTCACTGGGAAGGTGAAGAGCTGTGTGTCAAAGGGAGAAGCCAGGCAGAGGCAGGGAGAGCAGCAGGCAGGGGCTGCCCACAGGAGGAGCAGGGTGTTTGGAGGGGGATGCAAGAGAGACGGAGCTGGGCCTGGCAGTGAGGGTGAGTCAAGCATCTGCCATCCCTCTGCCAGGCAGGGATAGCCAGTGGGTGCTGGGCTGGGTATCACCGCACATCTCTCCAGGACAAGGTGGTTCAGGAGGCTGCATGGAAGGAAAAGAGAAAAACCTCATAGTAGAAGAACAGGGAGTGCGTGCTCAGCTCTGGCCTCACCTCTGCAGAAGCTGGAGGGAGACTCTGGAATGTTGAAGGTGTGGGGAACAGAGTGGGCACATGCAAAACATCTACAAGACATGTATCATCAGTCTAACCCTGGGGAAACACATGTGACTTCCCTTACCTGTGCCCACACAGCTCTGAAAGGGTACATAGCATCCAAAATGTCAAATGAAAGTCTGAAGCCCTCACCTTCCCCCCAGACAGCATTTCTGGGGAGGGAAAAGAGATACCTAGGGTAACCCAGGCCCAGGGAAGTCCTGCTGGGAGGTGATATGGTATGGAAATTGGAAAACACCAGCCTGCCTGGCTATGGGAGTTGAAACAAGATCCAGAAGCTGCAATCTGAAACCAGACAAACGCAGATTAGGCTTGAGGTGTGTTTCTATCAGGAGGCTTAATTAACCGCTGGCACAGCTTTGGAGGGCTTTGATGGATTCTCGGTTGCTGGCGAGGGTCCCGTTTGCATTTGGACATATCTCTGAGCACCCTGCTCTTGTTCAAGTGCAGATATTGATCTAAGTGGCAGAACTGATATGGGAAAGGCCTGAGGCCTGGGCTCCCCAGGTGATCAGCAGCAGAGGAGCGTTTGTACTTGTGTCAGTTTTGGCACCAGTGGAGATTTGAGCTGGCACGAAAACCAAGAAGAGACAAAGTCTTGCAGATAAGATGCAGGATACCAGAACACCTCTGGCCTTAGTGGAGGATGTGAGGTGAACTTTAAACACATGATAAGGTGCAAAGAACATTGGGACATGAAGGAGGCTTGTCCCTGCTATGCTGCAGGGCCATTCCTGTGAAGTGACCACTCAGTGGTGGTGGAACTGCAGAGAGCAAGCAACGTCTTGGGTGCCCAAGGCCAGACATGGGCATATCTTCCCCTGCTCCGAGGGCTCCGAGCAGTCTGAGCCATCCCACCCCCCTCTTCCCTTACACAGGGCAATTGCTTGGCTGTACCATCTGAGAGAGGCCTGAGGTGGGGTTGTGGGCTCAGGAGGACTTTAACAAGGTATTGGGGTTGTCTCTGTCCTGGATGCCTGAAGAAAAGTGCTTAAATTGCTTAGAGAAAGCTGTTTTCTTGCAAGGACTTTTCTCCTGGTTTTTGTCCCATAGAGCAGTTTCTGACTGGTAGATAGTTATGGAGTGAGTCACTTTTCTCTGTGCCTCAGTTTCCCTGTCTGCAGACTAGCTGAGAGGCTGAGTCTGTACATGTTGATTCAGTCATAGTGTTCCTGCAGGAGGAGAAGAGGAGCAATCTGAAGCAAACCTGGAGCCTTAATGCCCACAACTTTCCAGGGGCAAAGCCTCACAGTCCTTAATATCACACTTTGTACCAGCACAGTCATCTTGAGAGAGTTGTTGCAATACCCAGAGAGGCTTCTAGCCCACGGGCACCCAGCAGCTGTGACCGCAGCTTGTGGCACTTGGTGCTGTGCATCTCCCCTGAGCTCTGCTTTTTCCCAGGGTGCACAGTGCATCCCAACTCAGCCCTGGCTGGAGCAGTCACTTTCAGGGCAGGGTCCCAGTAGTGCTGGGTGCACTTCAGCAGCTCTGCACAGCCAGTCTTGATGGGAAAGGGGAAGAAGGGGAAAAGAGATTTTTGATAAGTTGAGTTTCAGGTTTCTGGCAACTCAGAGCATCTCTGCGGAGCAGCAAACCTTTCCCAGACACAGTGGTATCTCTGCATGTATAGGTGATCCCTGTAATAACCCTGATCAGGGCATGACATTCCTCCTGTAACAAAAATTGGGCATACTCAGACGAGTAAGCAGAGGAAACATTTGCTTCTTTTATTAATAACCATAAGAGACCTGTGCCTTCTGTTCTTTATCAGTAAAACGCCAGCCCCACATGGAGATGATTTCTTAACGATCCCTCCACTTTCCACAAGACTCTTTTAAAATATACTGAACAATTTCTATTCCCTTTTCTGTTCTGTTGAAGATAAGTAATTTGGGAATTACTGCAGCAACCCTGACCACAGCCTCTCCCAATCTGCAGGTCTGGAGCACTCTCCTCTGCTAAAAAAGACAAAGAGGAGATCAGGCCTTTCTGCCTAATCTCCTGCACAGCAAACAAGAACTACAAATATTGTGAAATAATCTCAGGAAAAAATCTGGTTACCATTCCGGCCCTTACAAAGCATTTTCCTGTGTCCACTGCTGCCCTTTAAACTCCAGCCAGCTAAAGCAGGACCTGCTTTCCCAGCTGACCATAGAATTGATTTTTTCTTTGTTTGTTATTGTGTCTGGTATCCTTCTCTCTGCGAAACCTGTGTGCCCATAGACAAACACTCATGTACACAGAGATCTCATGTCCATGGCAGATTTCATCTCTCTCTTCTAGGGAGAAGTATGGTCAATGAGTGTTACGTTAGCCTGGGGCTGAGGCACCTGGCTTCCAGCCTGGACTCTGTCCCAGGCCTGCAGGTTGTATTTCTCCAATGCTCTGTGCCTCAGTTTCTTTGGATTGAACTGAGGAGGAATGATTTGGATCTCCTTCACAAGGTGCTTTCAGATCTAGAGACAAGAAGAGCCGCGATGTGGCAGTGGTATCAGAGCCTTCCAATCCCATAATCATTTTACATTACTTTGATGCCCTTGAAATCAAAATATCACACTGTGATTTCATTAGTTATCAGAGAGGATATCAGCAATCTTTCTCAAGTGTGTGCATATGTCAGGTGAGGGGCTGAGGGTGGTGGAGGTTACCTGAGATGAGTATTAATGACTAACAGCTTCAAGCTTCAACACCAGAAGTGAGAACATCTAAATCTAGATTGAGGCACTTAATTAAACCTTTATTAAAATTCCTTCAACACATGGGCAAAATTCTTCCTTGCTTTGTGAAGCCATGAGTAAAAAAAAAAGTTGCTCTTTCACAATTAGCAGTGTGTTAATTCTGCTTTACTTCAGGATGTTGGTATTCAAGGAGCAAGAGTAGGCAATGTCCAGCTCCCTCTGGTCTCATTTCATTGCCCAGGGCAGCAAAATTAAACCACACAAATAGCAGTGTTTTGGTCTATCAAAATCCTGATGGAATCAGTGTCTTTGCAGGACCAGGGCTGCCAACTGGCCATTTTTGGCTGTTGTTTCAAGGACAGCATCCTGCTTTGCATTAGGATTAGAAGTCCCCCCAGGTGTGATCAAGAATGTCTGAACCCAGAGGCTGAAGGCCCCTGCTGCCAGTCAAGGTGGAGCCAAGCCCAGCCATGACCCATGGGCCCCAGCATTTTGTCCCTGTGACTTTTGTAATTAATATATAATCCTTCATTTGGCATCACTCAGGCAGGTGGTCCTCTTGTGTTCCTGTTGCCATGGCCCTGGCTCAGGTAACACACGGAAATAATAATATTAAATATCCCTAGCATCATTATGCAGCTATAGTAATTAATCCCTAGTATTTAGCCCTACACTTTCAAGATACCTGATGACGTTTCCTGACTGTTCACCCTGCTTCTCCTTGGAGAAAACTCTAGATCACATGCTCTGTTATAGAGAGGATGAAGGGTAACACGTCCAGGGGCATCCATGCATTTCAGTGCACCAGATGGGAATATGGTATTACGGTTTAACCAATTTGTTGTCCTTGCGTGACAATCACAGTGTTCCCTGATTCACAGGGAGCTGGAAAGCTGCCAGAACAGCAGCAAGCCTGCAACTAGGTCTTGCAAGTTTGGGCAGATTATCCCAAAGGACTCCTCTGGAGATGTAGCCACACTTGCTGTGTGGCTCCAGTGGGACAGTGCCCCAGCTGTGATGTCTAGGCTGTACTTGGTGCTTCAGGAGACCAAACCTCCTCAGAGACAGGCAGCAGAGCTGGTTGCATGACATCAATCAGACCTCTGGTCAGAAGAAGAGCTGTGATGTATCCATAGGGTCTAGTCCTGCTCCCATCTGTTGTGCTCACAGCAGTCTGAAACACATGCCTAGAGCACAGCACAAGTAAGTCTGTGAGTGTGTGCTCAGCTTTAAGCACAGGAGCAACCTACTGCAAAACAATGCTGACTTCAGAAGCCTTATCTTTGCCTAAAGGTCAGAGCTTGCTTAAATGCCTCAGCAGCTTAAGACCTTAGCACTCTCACAAAGGCAAATCGAGAACAGTTGTCCTTTTCTGCAAAGCAAGCCCTGGAGAACTGGATTCTCCTTTCCCTTCTGCCCTGTTCCTTTGCTTATTTAAACTGACATGCTCTGAATTTATTCTGAGGCAAGTGGAACACGACTCATGTGCTTTTTTCACACCAGAAGAATGGCTGGGCAAACAGGGCTGGACCAAACTGGCATAGTGCCCACACCCCCAGCAGACCCCCTACACCATCCTTGGCTAAGAGATGCTGGCAGCATTTCATACGCTCTGATGCCCCAGGGAAAGCATGAAGCTCTCCTCATCTCCCAGGGGACCAAAGCCTCCAGAGACACACATGTCAGAAGCTGGGGAGCCAAGCAGCACACAGAGGTGGCCAGGGGACAGCCCATGCTTGCCTGCCACCACCGCCCACAGCATGTCCCCTGGCTGCACTGTGGTGTCCACCATAGACACCCCATCCTGGCCCCCAAGAGATATTTTGAGGGCCTGTTTTGATCTCCTTTGCATGTCAGTTATGCTATTTCTGAGCATATTTATTTTTATTGTTTTCCGGTGGTGAGCTTGTCGCCTTGCGCTCTCGCCTTGATCTTTTCCACTTCCTCTCACATTCATGCCTCTTTCTTTCCCCGCCAGGCTGATGGGTCGGGTGTTTTTGTCATAGCTGGTGGATGAGCTGCATCCCCCCCCACGCTGTAAGATCTGGCCACCCCCAGTGGAGACTCCTCAGGGGAGTGAGGGTGTGGAAGGGCAGAGTCATCCCCAGGAACCGGGGGTGTCCATGTGGGTGCTGTCACACCCCTGCCTAACTGGGCACCTTACCTGTTTCCAGCCACCTCCAGCCAGACACTGTTGTGTGGAGAAAGAAGTGTTGACTCATTAATTATCACGATGTAGGTTATGGTTAGGCAGAGGAGTAAAGCATCTTCTGAACGGCACGGCAGCACGAAAAGGAAGGGTTTGCCCTTTAATGACCCAATTCCAGAAATGGTAAAATAAACGAGGTGCTGCTGGAAGGGGCCCTTGGGCCACGATGTCAGTTCCCTGCTGAGGAAACCCAGCTCCCACCTGGAAAGCTTAATTTCTCTTTAGTTTTGGCTACTCAAAACAGACATATTTCATCCAAAAATGGGGAAGCTGCGGGGAACAACAGTGTTTGGCAGCTGGGATGGAGAGAGAAAGGGGTCTCTTTTCAAGTGTTTTCAGAATATTCTCCTGTCTGCATAATCATTTTTTTTTTGTACAAAGTATAATTTCTCTCTGCAAATCTTCAACAAGACTTTTTAAAAAACCCTCATTTTTAAATAAAAAGACCCAGAATCTAAGCAGGTACTGATGCCAAATCTGTTGTAATCTTAGCCTGTGTGTTAGCACAACCGTCAACCATCCCAGTGAGTGGAGCTCTGCTTTAGTAGGATTTTATTGAAGCAATTTCTGCAGTGAGAATCTGACACACAGACTGGATCAGCATTCCATTTTCCATGGAGATAGGGAGAAAAAAAACAAGAGAAAAACCCAAGTGGTGTGACTTTAGAGCACAAATCCTTGGCCATCTGAAGGTCAACAGGCAAGCTGTGACCCAGCAGAACGCTGCACACCTGTGGCAGGGCCAGCTTGGCTGCATGTTAATGAAAGCCATGGATTCAGTGCAGCAGAGAGAGTTGTGATGACAATGAATCATTTACCATTAGTATTGTACCATCAGGTGGTTAGTGAAGGTTTTCTCTCCAGATAGGCTCTTTCCTTCCCGTGGAGCAGCTGGGATCAGCCGTTTGGGGAGATGAACAAGTGACATGAGTGTCTTGATATCTGAGTCAGCCTGTTCAGCCTCAGGCTCCTCTGCATTGCCAGCAGCTTCCCACAGAAGGACAGCACTAACCCTGCCTCTGCACTCTCCCCATACCTCTCTTTCTAAGTCAGTGTAGGAGCACCCAAACAAGTGGGATTGGACAAAATCCCCTCGGGCATGTGCTGGGCTGGTGGCTAGCCCTGGGCTCTAGCCCAAATGCAGGGCAGCTGATCAGTTAATAGTCAGGTGGCAAGTCCCCAGTCACTTCAGTTAGGGTCAGCAGTCCAAAGGGTCAATTGGAGATCAGCTGTTTATCTTTCCCAAGGTTTCGTTTCTCGTTTGTAGCTGCAGGGAAAAGCAAGGACACCTGCAGCAAGGAAAAGCAATGGTAAAAGTATGGGAGCATCCTGTGGTGCTCAGATGCAATGATAATGGCAGTCATTTAAGTGCTGAAGGTGAATAGCAGGAGGGAGGAGGGTTGGATTTGCTCAGGTGTAGTTTGGACAGTTTGAACAGCAAGCCTAGATGGAGCTTTAAAAAGAGTATCAGCTTTCTGGGGACCTCTCTTCTCACCATCTCCTGGGGCAGCCTTCACCCCTACTATTTGTGCTAATTCCCCTCGCTCCTCTTCCTCAACCTGTAGTAGCTCTTTAGAGTTCCTCAAGCTTGAAGCCTTATACCAGGAAGAGCCCATAACAAGTTTAAAAATAAAAAGATGAGAATATCTGCTGCAAAGGCAAATCTTGCTCTGTTTCCCAGAGAGCCTGCTCCCCAGGGCTGGGTTTGGCCGTCAGTTTGCAAGTGTGATAAAACAGACAGGAAATTCGGGGTCTGGCTTCAGTGCACAAGCACTGCCCTTCAGAGGTACCCGGGCTTGCTCCAGTGCTGCTGACACACAGCCACGGAGCAGGACAGTCCCATTCCTCTCCTGAGTTAATAGTGCTGTGGGGAAACAAGGTCTGTCACATCCAGCAGGGACTGTGCTGTCATGGCTGCCCTGCTGCAGGTACCTGGGAGAGAGTGCACAGGGTGGCTCTGGACAAAGCACAGCATGATGCAGACGTACTCATTAGTGGCAAAGTAATGCAGTCCTTTCATCTCCTCTCACCTGCCTCTGTCACCTTTGCTTCACAACTCTCTTGAGCACAGACTTTCCCTGCTTGCCCTGGTCCTCATTAACATATTGAATAGAAACATCTCCTGTCCCAGGCCCCTTGCTTCTTTGTCTCCCCTTCCCTGGGAGCACTAGTCCAGGAAGAAAGTCCTAGGCCAGGTTCATGCTGCCCTGCCCAAGCCCACACACTACCCTGCCCTGTCTTCCTAGTGCCGTGATTTCTGTTGAATGCCACTGCTCTGAAACTGATTCCCACTCACAGCCTCATCCCTTGACCACCTCATTCTCCTTGATTTTGCTGCTAACATCCCCCCTGATTTCAGTAGCTTTGTTCCTCTCCTGCCAGTGCCCTCTGCACAACCACAAATTCACCTTCCAGCTCCTCTCAGTCCTGCGCTGGCTGTTTTTCCAGCAGCTGCCCTGCACTGGGGCAGAGCCAGGCACAAGCTCCCCCTGAACCACACTCCACATGCCATGTCTCCCATTGCTCATGGGCATGTGTGGGGATCCCACGAGCAGTGGGGATCCAGGGACCTGCTCCAGAGGGGTCCAACTCCCTCCCTCCATCCCACACAGGCTCATCAGCCTCTCGCTTTTTCCCAACATGATATTCCCACATGGAGTGAGAGAGGTTTCAGGAAATTTCTGCTCCTCTCAAAATCTCTTCTGATTTTTCTAGTAAAAGTGTCTGCCAGCCTCCTACCGCCAAGTTGCCTTTTTTTCCTTTAATACATATACGATTCAAGCTGTGTTGGCTCCACTCCTGAAGTCTGGCAGGTGCTCAGTGACATATGTTCTGTGATAAATGTTTATTACATAAGTTCATTCAAGCTAACATGGATTTTGAGATATAGTCAGCTCTCATTATACAGCTTGCCTTCAAAGCTCTGCGTCCAGATTATGCCTTTTCTTGTAGGGATGTCTCCCAGGGTTTGTTTGCTCCTTCCCTGATTCAGCCAGCTCTTGATTGGTTCATCAAGGTAGTTAACGAAGCACTCTGACTGACTCAGGGGAGGGGAGGAAAAGCAGCAATTATAACTTCGGCTTGTTCCAGCTCATTATTTTAATCACTGTACATCATATTTGGTGAAAACATCTCTCTACAAACATTAAAACTTCAGAGCTGTCAGTGCTCAGAAACAAAGGGTCTGATTTCACTGATGCCTAGGCATTGGTTCTGCCTTGGAGATGAATTGCATCAGGTTGTTATCACTATGTCTCATTGGAGGAGATGCTCCCAATTCCTGCT
>NW_009951958.1:4359507-4377047 GCF_000747805.2 Chaetura pelagica
GCTGTATCCTGCTATGGATACAGCTCATGCTGTCCAAGATTTCAAAGTGTGTTCTTCTTCATCCAGGCTGTTCTAAAAACTTCTTAATATTGTTTAATCTTGTTTTAATAAATTCCAGTCCCTTTGTGGACTGTTGAAAATACAAGTCCTACAGCATGAAATCCTGAGCATCCTGTGCAAGTCCAGGGGAACTCTGCTATCAAATTTCTTCTTTTAATGTGCATCAGATGGCAAAGCATCATGATAAATGCTTCTTTGCTTTGGACAAGGAGTTTGGGCATGGCAGAAACCAGACCTACCTTTGGGCTGCCTGCCCTGTCCCCAAGTCTGAGGTTCTCTCTGAGCTTCACACAGTCTCAAATTAAGTTAACTCCCCAAGTTTTGTTGAGGTTCACAGGATATGTCCATACATGAGTCCAGGAGCAGTATGGTGTGCCATTCTGGGGGAAAACCTTAGACCTTATTGTAATTTTTTGCATGGGGCACAGATCTCCATGTTTGCTCTTAAGGATGGGACTGATCCAGCATGTTATCACTCTTGATGTGACAAATGCTTGTGCAAACTGGATGATTCACATACATTTTGCAAAGGTGGACACACTCTCTGGTGAGTCCAGCCTTGCTGAGGCAGGGCTGGATTTTGGAGCGTAACGCAGCAGGAAATGTGACACTTTCTCATAAAATCCCCCTACTCCCTCGAGCTGGGGGACAGTAACGTCAGGACTGTCCAGCAGGGACCCTGTGCAATGCACTGCCCTTTGCCAGGACGAGCCCTCTCCAGTGAGGGTTTCAGAGCTTAGCGAAGGGGAAAGCAGGCTGTGTACTTTACACTTGATCAGTTAGGGCCAGCAGGAACAATAAGCACTTTCTAGTCAACATGTGTGTCTTATCTGGCAAATTCTGAAGCAAATGCACGGCAGGCAGGGTGTTGTAAGTGCCTGCAACCTCTCTGTGTCTGTAGCCCATGCCTCACCCTCCTAGCTTCATTTGTTGTTCAAGCAATCTGAGGCAGAAACAAACCAAACTCTGAAGATGTGGCAGATCTGCAGGTGGGAAGGTTTACAGTTAAGGGACAGCACTGGGCTATGGCATGTGGTTACAGTTATAATGTATGCCTGGGTTATTAGGGCTGAGGTGGTTTTTTAATACAGCTGTGTAAGATAGTATGTCAAGCCTTCACTGAACGCACCAGTTGTAGCAAGACGTGTGCACATTATTCAAAGAATCTAAGGTTAAACTTGCTGAGCTGTAAATCTCAGTGATCGGCATGTGCTGCAATTCCATGGTGTCCCAAAGCGTGCCTGGGAAAAGGAGAAATGTGGAGGACATCATCCTTAGAGTGCTTCTGGGATCAGAAAAGCAGACTGCCAAGATCAGCTGTCTCTGCTCATGCTTTGCCTCAGGCTGATGGTAATCAGCCTCATGTTTCAGAGGTGTGGAAAGGGTGAAATCTGGTGGACAGAAGAGAGGAGCTGCAAAAAGAAAGAAAGGAGCATTAAAGGGAAAGCAGTGTCACCAAAGACCCCAGACTGGTCTTGGTTTCTCATATCTTTGGGAGGAATTGGGTGTCCTTGTTGTTAAATAATACATAGTGGAGAGGATGTGGGAAACATCTCCGCACCAAAGAAAAGGAGGAACACAACCAGACCAGCAATTAACACGCTTTTTTAAATTGGCACAGGTAAAACTTCACCCTCCATGTCTTCTGATGTGAGTACAGCTGCAATGGGCAGCCATGTCCAAAGCAAGGCATCAGGACCTGTGCCCTGCATCATCCCTTGTAGAGAATTCCCTCAGAACAAGCTGTGGAAATCAGAAAATTTATCTGGGTTAAATCCCAGCTGGGAGACACTGGCTGAGCTTGAGGGGCAATTTGGTACAGCCAGTCCCAGAGGCCTGAGGGTTCCAAGTTTCTCTTGCTAGGACAGGGGCATGCTGGAAGCAGGGATGGGAGCAGCTGGCAGTGGCAAAATGGGACAGGAACCTCTTTGTAGATTGAATGAGTTTTGCATAAACTGGGATTGAATAAGAGCACTGAAAATAATAAATCAGCACCCCAGAAAGGGCTGGGTGGTTAACCCATCTCTCCCGCAAATTTCTCCTGCCAGGCTGCAGCCTGCTTCACTGTAACTTGTGTCCAACCACTAGAGAAGTCAGGAAGCACCTGTGGTGGCATTTGCATACACTGCAAGGCTTTTGAGGCAGGGACCGTCCTCTGGTGGCTTGTGCTGGCAGCCTTCAGAGCCAGAGGTCCTGGCTGGGGCACACCTGCAAGGCAAACCTTAGCAAATGGGTACCCATCTCAGCCACTCGGAGATGAAGCATCTTGTCTCTGGCTGGGCAGATGACTCAGACCTAGAGCAAATTAGAGTTAGCTTGAGTGGAAGTGTGATGTGAGTGTCTAGCCACCAATTGTGGGGAGGATAAATCACATTGTTGTAGCCCCATTAAGAATGACACAGCCATTCTCTACCTGAAGGCAATTTGCCCCAGACTTTTATAGTCAACTCCTTTTGGTAATTTTATTTCTCTCTGCATTAAAGACATTAATGTTACAAGTGCCTTAGATGCTGATGTGACCTGTGTGTCAGTGGAGGTGGTGGTTTTGCCTGTGCTGACATCCAGTCCCTCTGAGCAATGCTCCAGTCACCAGACTGCTTTTGGAGCATCTTTACCTCAGAAAGAGCTTCCACTGTGCTGAAATTAGAGCTAAGATCACTCTTCATAGAATCAATTTGCCTGACAACCCTGATCCTCAGGGGGGATGACATTAGCACAGTGGCTATCATCAGTCAGTCTGCTGCTGAGGGCTCCCTGATCTGCAGGCTTTTAAGTACTCTTCACCGTGGGATGGGCCACTTAAACATTTTAAAATTCAAGGATTCTGGGAAGCCCAGTCTAAACTGTTCAGGAGGGGCAGTGAGAAATGGGACTGAGAAAGGTATCACTGGAGATAGATGTGTCTTAAGACTTGCAGAACCACTCACCTACAGAGTGCTCCAGGGTTTTGTGAGCTTAGGTTAAGTTCACAAGCCTTCATGGACTATAAATGAAAAGCATGAGGTTGATTGGTTTGGTTTGATTTTCCAGAGGGGCCAGGATTCAGGCTTTCTTGTTGAATGGACAGCTATGCTCTCTTTCAGGGATGAAGCAACCCCTTCTGTTGTCTCTCCCATAAAGAGGTCTCACAAATACTTGGTTCATCTGCACGGCCTCTGCATTAGTCTTTCCTAAAGCAACATTTCCTTGTGGCACCTCCATTTCTGAGATGCCTGAGCAGAGCTCACAGGAGCAGCCTCTCCTTTGGAGAACAATGAGCACCAAGTCTCTGACTGCTATATCCTTCAAAGATTCCTCTAGAGAGGTGCCCAAGACACAGAGCTTCTAAAAGGTCTGGTCACTCCTGAAAATCTTGTCACACCTGTAGTGTGACTTTGCTCTTCCCAGGACTTTGCTCTTGCTCATTCAGACCCATCCTTTAGTCCACCATTTGTTCAGCTCTTCAGTGGATTCTTCTCTCCTGCATCTCTGCTCTACTGACTTTCCTGTTAGGGATGTGGATGCAGGAATCAGCCAAGACACTGGTTGTGGTGGATTAGACATTAAGTCATTTGCATTTCCTCACCACTGCCAATTACTAGTGTTACCGCAAACGACAAGGCACACACACTGACTCTGGCTGCTACTGATGGGAAAAGCAGAAGGGAGCACTCCTTCCATCATATCATTCAACACCTGTACTAGCAGCAAGTCTCTGCATGCTGTCAGGGTGTTTTGTGAGCCTTTCCTGCATCACGGTGACATGGAGGCTTGTACTAACCACCCAGATCCCACTGCTGACTGCTGCTGCCTGTAAAAACTGTTTGGAGTTCAACCGAAGGAAAAAATCACCCTTCTTGGGAAGAGCTGATGTGCAGGGAAGTGATTTTGTCAGAGTTGCTTGCTTAAGCTTGTGGAGACAACTGCTCAGGGTCAGCCATGGATAATGAGCCTTCAGATGACAAATGGCAGTCCTTGGCTGTACAGTAAGGGCTGTGTGTTCCCGGCATGCTCTCCGTGAATTATTGCAATGGCAGCACTCACTTCCCTTCGCTGGGAAAGAAACAAGAGCAAAGCAAGCAAGAACTAGCAGCAGATGGTCCCTCCTGTGCCCAGATCGTTCCAGCCAAAACAAATCTACATCCCCAGCTGAAGGGAAGGGTACAGGAATAGAACAGGAGTGTGACTCAGATCCAGTGACTCAGACAGCAAGGCAAGGGGAGAGAGAGGGAGGGGGAGAGGCAGAACCTGGCGCAAGAGCCTCTTACGGATGACAGTGATTATTGCTATTATTCCAGCAAGTGCTTGCGGGCACCGACAACTCTCACTCCTGCTCCTGTTCTCTTTTTTTGGGGTTGCTTTTCTTTAATTTTTTTTTTCTTTTGATGTGTCTCTCTCTTCCTCCCAGTTTGCGGGAAAGCTGTGAGCAACCCCCTCTGTGTCTGTATCTGCTTAAGAGCCGGTAAATAGCAGGTCAAACACTTGTGTGCCAGATATCAGATAGGCTCAGCTGTTTGCATGCCAGTGGAAAATGCCACATGCCCATCCTCCCTCTGTCGGGGCAGCAGTGTGTGAGATTCCAGGCACAGTCCTTGGCTTGCCCCTCTCCTCCCATCCCCAGCCCCAGCCGGCGGGCCCGTGGCTTCTCTGCCATGTGTCTCCCCACAACAGTGGTTGTGAGGAGTGAGGATGGTGTTTGCCCAACCTTAGCAAGTCAGATTTTGACTAATGAGCTCAAGTGCTGAACTGTTGGTGTTGTTCTGTCAGAGCTGCCAGGCAGGTCAAATTAGCTACTGACACTTACTCATGCCGAAGATGTTTTTGTGGCCCTTTGGTTTGCCACAAAAGGGATGGATTAATATCTTGATACCCCTTAGATGCTATGCAAGGCTTTGCAAAGCTCCTGAAAAGCACTATCACTGGAAAAACTAGGCCATTGGGTGAGATCATGCATTAAGCACTAGGGGCTGGCTGAACAATCTGTCCCAGAAACCAGCCTTGGATTAGTGCTGTGCTTTGGCCCTTGGCACAAGCACAGGTGGGATGAAGGGCTCAGATACTGCCTGACTGCACTGGGTGAACATTACCCTGTGGAGCAGAACATCCTGCCTCGCTGGCTGCCCTGGTTGTGGGCCCAGAGCTTCTGGGCAGCAGGCAGAAGGTCCTAGGGAAACCCAGATCCTGTATGCACCAGGAGCATTTCTGCTTCTCCATCTCCATCCCGGATCACCCCTGAATGCCTTCCCCATTTACCACCAGGCAGAACTCTGATGCTTCTGATTTGGGTCAGATCCAAACGTGCTCCACACTAACCACAGCAAGCAGGTCTCTCCCATGGCAACATGCTCCATAAGCACTGGCAACGTGTGCTGACCCTCCAGCAGTACTGCTAGCAAGGAGGTATGGTTCACAGACAGAGCTTGTGTAGTGCAGTCTTGTTGACTGGGATATTTGGAAGAGCTTGAGTGGCTGGGAAACATTGGTCTCATTGACTTCCAGCTAAACCAGGTGCCCTAAAGTAAGTAGACAGTGACTGTAGCAGATATCCCATACACATCATGGGTTTAATGGGTGTCAAGCACCAGGATACTTCTCTTTTAGGACAAAGACATGTTTGAATATTCCACCCCCTCTCCAGAAGTGGGTCCCATGATTAGCACAGTGCCTGTGGACCCCTCAGAGCTGGCTGGGGACTTACAGCTTACTCATCACAAACGCAGACACCAGCACCTGAGCCCTAAACTGAAGGCTCCTCAGTGACAGAGCAAATGCACAGACGTGAGCATGTGCCAGCCCACACATCACTCCCCAACCAGTGAGGGGCTCAAGAAAGCCCTTTGGTCACTGGGCAACACATCTGGGTTGGGGGAGACAGGACCCAAAACAGGAGGACCCTTCTGCCCACTGGTCTTGGAGAGTTTCTTCTTTGGGTAGCAGAGATGGAGGACAGAGTCTGTCAGGGCTTGGGTCACTTGCTGAGTGGCATCAGCCCAAGATATTTGAAGGGAAGATATAAGTTTAATTTATATATAGAAATATACAGATGTTGTTATACAAACTATATAGATATTTTTAACTTTGGTACCTACTCTGACTTCCATTTAACTGAACAGGATACAGGAGGTAAAATATTTTTCATGGGCTACATGAACAACTTCCCCCTTCTTTGCATGTGCTGGTGAGGTCTTGCCCCATTATAGATCATGGAAGTGCTATATTTTCACATGTATAATGTGCTGTTTTTAAAAAAAGTGATTCAGCAGTAATGCAGACTGCATGCACGTGTGAGTAACTCAAGGGGAACTTTGACGTAAAGCCCCTTCTGCCCAGTTACTCCCCCAACACTGCCATGGGCATGAAAATACAACGTTTTCTTCCCTTTTTGTTCTTGACCACCTCATGTAATGCTGTACAGGACGAACTACCTAAATTAAGCAGGATAAGGGACAGATCACAAACCTTGGGATCAACCTATCAATCTACTGCTGTCCATGTTGGGAGAGGAGCAATCCTTCCTTTCTCAGCCCAAGCTGATGCCTCGGAGGCATAACCTTTACAAGCACATATACTAATGTGTGATCTGATGCTGTATCTGCCACACTGTTGTTATACCTAGAGGCTGTTTCTGGGGAAAAGTTTGCATGACCTAGATACAATCTTGTGGTTCTCACAGGGAAGATAGTGTCTGATATAAAGACATTCAGGTGGGAGACAGGAGTAATTCTACGCCAAGCTCTGGCATGGACTTCCTATGGAAGTTCACTAAACAGGAGTGCTAACGAGAGTGACATAGGGTGCAGATGGACAAGGCATTTCTATATGCAGAATGGATTGCTGCCAGAGACTGGGAGGTTTTGGGTGAGGAGGAATTGTTGGACTGTGCAATCTGACCCACAGAATGCAAACCAATTGCTTTTACCTGGCTACCCCTGAGCAGCACTCAGTGACTTGTGCTGACCTAAAGCATCTCTTCCAGAAAGGTGTCTAGTCACAATCTGCAGATATCAAGAGAAGAAGCTGCCCCTCCCTTTAGTCGTTTGTTCCAGTGGTTAATCACCTCTTTGTTAAACACGTGTGCCTTGCAGCTAATTTGAATTTGTCTGGTTTCAGCTTCTAGCCACTGGCGGTTCGTGTTTATGTTACACTCTACTACATTAAAAAGCCCTGTCCCACTCACTGTTCTCCTCTGATGAAATTACTTATATGCTGAAGTTAACTTACCCTTCAGTTTTCCTCTCCTTCCCCCTTTGGGTGCACAAAATAGATCGAACAATTTCTGTACCTTGCTCTAAGGTATTTTCTCTACTCCTTAATTCATTTCTGTGGCTCTTTCCTGCCCTCACTTTAACCACCTTTTGAATATTAAAATGTAAGCCCCAGGCCTGGATGTGTTATCTTATCCACTTCAGTCTCAGTGCTTTATGTGGAGGCAAATTAACCTCCCTGGTCCTACTTACTACCTACCCTGTGTGCTCATTCCCAGGCAACCCTTGCCCCTGTTTGTCAGCGTGCCAGGAGAGGTGTTTGCATTGAACCATTCACTTGCAACAACCTCCAGCCCTTGTTCCAGAGCTCTGCTACATGTGACCTCTTAAAGGATGCCCCACAGGCCTCATTCTCCCTCCAGGTAGCTTGGAGCATTGGCTGCAGGAACATATCTCAAGTGAGCTCTTGGGTCACCTTGCCCCTGCCTCATCAACCACCTTGCCACCAAAGTCAGGTTCCATGCCCTTTACCAGTGGCCATTTGACATTATCTTTCAGATTGCTGATAAAAAGGATAAAGCAGGACTGAGTCCCAAACCTGCTTGGAATTTGTTGTTTGGTGATGAGTCCTCACTGACAACAACATTTGGAGATCTGTCAGTTATCCAGCTCTCAATCTGTCTCACATATCCTCTGGTTCATACTATTCTGTGCTATTTTTTAAGCAAAATGTCATGGTTTTAGCTCAATCCCCTTGTAGAAAATCTAAGTATAGCATATCTGCGTAGTTACCTTTATCAGGCAACTTTGTAACCTCCTCAAAAAACTAAATCAGGTTTGTTAAGTGTTATTTTCTCTATGACAACACTGAGTCACATTCTCAGAAGAGAGGAATGCTAATAGGCTATTAAGTATATTATTATTATTACTACTACTATTATTATTTTATATAGAGTCATCTGCTATCCTCACCTAACTGGGAAGACTGATTCTGTATTGTTGGTCTCTTAAATGTAACACCTCCCAGCAGAGCAACCTAACCACATCGCCAGGTGCCCCAGCTTCCATGAAACGCAGGGGATGGCAATGGTTTGGTGACTGCTCTGCACAGCAGTTGGGTGGGCACTGGAGAGAGTAGCCCAAAGCAACTGGTTGTTATGTGGTATGGGCTGGACTGTGCCTGCTGTTGCAGGAGTACATCCCTGCAGGCCATCCCTTGGGCTTGGGTATGTACCACCAAACCACACTTGCCTGAAACACCAGCCCCAGGACAAAGGAGTGGGAAAGGGATCTTCCTTCAGTTTGCTATTACCTGAATTGGCAGATACCATGACTCCATTGTGATAAAGGTCTAGAGAAGCAAAGAAGAAGGCATGTTCTCAGGTGTTGAATGCTGTCTTTCCTGCAGAACCACCCAAGGATGGCTGTGCTCAAGTCCCTAGGGTCAGCCCAGCTTTATTGTGTTACAAAGTAAGGTGAAACTTTTGGATCTGTAGTCTCACTGATGGAATGACAATCCCACAGGTTTCCAACACTGCTCTAAGCTGACCTGCCTGGCAAATTTTCCTTCATGAGTTTTACAATAATTTGTCTCTTTTCCCTGGCTACAAAGGTTCAGTGCAGGGAGGCACTGGAACATTCTGCAGCACCTGCATGGAGCTGGTCCACTTCTGTGTGGGATGTGGTGGTGTGAGCAGCTGAAGAGCTGAGCTCTCACTTTTCTTTATGTGCACTCCTGACTCAGCTGATACACGTAAGAAGCGCAGCTGTGCTCAAGAGAAGAATATTTTATAAAGAGTTCAAACTGGCTCTTCTGCTGTGGGAAGTCTTCAGCATATACATCCTTTCTGATTTCCCTGTCAAAAGGTTTCGCAAAGACCTGTACAAAGTCTTCTAAAGACATTGTGGAAAGGAGGCCCAGATACACAGCATTTGATAGTCACTTCTTCCTCAGAAATGCTGTCCTCACTTCATGTGTCTTTACATTATTAACAATAAACCTTATCTGAGGGATGGACAGAATTAATCAACTAGAAGAGAAACAACTCAGTCCATGCCTTCTGAAGACCTGAGTATGTTGCTGGTCTTGGGATCATGGGAGACTGGGAGGCCAGATTCTGGTTTACTTGACCTTCAAGTCCTTCCTAGGAAGGAAAATGTGAGCTCTCACAATTTATTTCACAGTAACCAAGCTTGAAAAAATATGCCGTGTTTCCACCGCCATTTTCTTTCTCAGATGTGCCAGCTGCTCTTTTTCACACTTTTGCTGCACATTTATGAGAGTGAGGAGGAATCCACACACATACACACATGCACATACACACAGCTGCAGCTGTAAGACTGGCCTGGCTTTAGCACACACAGTGCCTTCAAGCCCAGGGATGTATTTGGTCAGAGCAGAAGAAAGAGAGAGAGAAAAGAGAAGAGAAGAGAAGGGAAGAGAAGAGAAGAGAAGAGAAGAGAAGAGAAGAGAAGAGAAGAGAAGAGAAGAGAAGAGAAGAGAAGAGAAGAGAAGAGAAGAGAAGAGAAGAGAAGAGAAGAGAAGAGAAGAGAAGAGAAGAGAAGAGAAGAGAAGAGAAGAGAAGAGAAGAGAAGAGAAGAGAAGAGAAGAGAAGAGAAGAGAAGAGAAGAGAAGAGAAGAGAAGAGAAGAGAAGAGAAGAGAAGAGAAGAGAAGAGAAGAGAAGAGAAGAGAAGAGAAGAGAAGAGAAGAGAAGAGAAGAGAAGAGAAGAGAAGAGAAGAGAAGAGAAGAGAAGAGAAGAGAAGAGAAGAGAAGAGAAGAGAAGAGAAGAGAAGAGAAGAGAAGAGAAGAGAAGAGAAGAGAAGAGAAGAGAAGAGAAGAGAAGAGAAGAGAAGAGAAGAGAAGAGAAGAGAAGAGAAGAGAAGAGAAGAGAAGAGAAGAGAAGAGAAGAGAAGAGAAGAGAAGAGAAGAGAAGAGAAGAGAAGAGAAGAGAAGAGAAGAGAAGAGAAGAGAAGAGAAGAGAAGAGAAGAGAAGAGAAGAGAAGAGAAGAGAAGAGAAGAGAAGAGAAGAGAAGAGAAGAGAAGAGAAGAGAAGAGAAGAGAAGAGAAGAGAAGAGAAGAGAAGAGAAGAGAAGAGAAGAGAAGAGAAGAGAAGAGAAGAGAAGAGAAGAGAAGAGAAGAGAAGAGAAGAGAAGAGAAGAGAAGAGAAGAGAAGAGAAGAGAAGAGAAGAGAAGAGAAGAGAAGAGAAGAGAAGAGAAGAGAAGAGAAGAGAAGAGAAGAGAAGAGAAGAGAAGAGAAGAGAAGAGAAGAGAAGAGAAGAGAAGAGAAGAGAAGAGAAGAGAAGAGAAGAGAAGAGAAGAGAAGAGAAGAGAAGAGAAGAGAAGAGAGAAAGAAAGAAAGAAAGAATTATGGTGTGTTTTTTTTTAAAAAGTTGCTGTGACTATGTCTGGATTCCCACACACCTGCACCAGGGCTTCCTGATATTTCTGCAGACATTTGCATCAGAACTACAGCTGTCACAGTGCTCACACAAGCCCTCAGCCTTCATTTGATTGTGATTCTATTCTAATTTAATTTTCTCTTACTTAAAGCAGAGCTAAAGGCTCATTGTGCACCCAGATCTGCAAAGGGTGATGTCCACATTTGTAAAAAGTATCCAAGGCTACTTAGACTGGTTTAACATCATGTAGCCTGAAGATTATAAAAGGCTGTATATGCTCTGTTTGTTTGGTTTATTTTGAAAACATGAAGAACAGCATTAAACCACTCCAGCTGTATTAGATGTTAAATAAGACTGAAAAATGTGTGTTAAAAAAGCCTAATTTGATGATGTAGTTTTTGAAAGGGCAGACCTTTCCTGCTATTTTAAGAGATGAGATAAGTTTTAATTTGTGATGGTATTTATTTCCCTCTGCAATATTTCTTTCTGATGAGTACATTAGTTTATCAGCTGCTAAGGACTTAATAAGATAACCAGGGCCAAATTCTCACCTGATGAAAACAACAGAAGAGCTTTTTTCTAGTGAGTTTTCCTGAGGTGTTCAGAGTTTTCTCCTTCTACTGACATTCTTGGGGCATGATGATACTCACCACTGTGGTCCCTTACTGAGAACTCCCCAGCTACACCACAGATGCCTTAGACAGGTAGTGATGGGAGTGAGAAATGCAAGTCAGGCTTCTAGCTCATTCATCTTTCTCAACTTAGAAAAAAGAGAATGAAGACAACCACTCAGTATTTCTACACAGTTTCACTCTCTGGTTCTCATGAGGTAGTAAAAAGCTGCAGATTCTTTAGAGGAATCCAAGCAAACAATTTCAAGCAGATTTCTTAAAAACAAACAAACAAAGAAACAACGAAAAGGCAAACAACAGACAAAGAAAAAAAAAAAACCACAGCAAAACAAAACAGTAGCAGCTGAAATGTTCCTCTTTATCTTAGAGATTTGGTAAAAACCCATTGCTTAACCAAATCTAGATTTGGGACCTACACAAACCTGACAGCTTCCTTTAATTAAAACCTCATCTGCAGTTCAACATAAAAAAAACCCCACAACAACACAAAACTGAACTTCAGAAAACAAATGAGAGGACATCTGTCCTTCAGGCAAGGCTCCTTTGTCCTGAATTCTAGAGAGCTGCTTATTTAAGGAGAGATTTATGTGTGTAAGTAAGATTAAACAGAAGCAGCAACACACCCTGATGCAAGCATGAGGGTGTTGAAATTGCTCTGCTCTTTTCCCCAAAGACATTTCAGATCCCATTTTTTTAATACTGTTTATGTTGAAAGTGCTCACATTCTGATTTCCTCTACAGCCAGTTCGCTGCTCTCTGCAGTCTCTAAAAGCATCATCAAGCATTTCCTCATTAGATAATATCATCACACACCCTAATGATTAGGCTCAATGAGTCACCTTCCTTTTTGGAGCACAGTATTCAATCCAAAATTGTGTATCCTCTCTCCCTTGAAGAGAACTCCCTTCACATACAGATGTCCCAGGAGACCAGCCCAGCTGTAGCAACAAGTTCATCAGCCAGCCCATTGTGGTGGACACTAAAATGCCTTTGTGTGATGCCAGAGACAATAACACTGGTGTTAGGGTTAAGGGTATTGTGGGCTGGGAGCAGTGTAGACACTTCAGAAAGGGGAGGCCTTTGCCTTGGAGAACTGTGCCATGGAAAAAGCAAGAAGCCAGGGATGCAGTTAGCAAAAGGCTTTGGGGATCAAAAGGATGGTAAGAAATGGGTGTAACTGTGGGGGCTTGGGAGAAATAGAGAGGAGGGAGTAAATGCACCAAGTGTATGGGGAAGGAGAAGAAAGAAGAAACACTGAATGGAGTCAATGAAAAATGTACAGGAAACAAAGCAGAAGCTACTAGAAGAGAAAAAGGGATGGGTCACTCATGTTTGATTAAAAAGATCTTTCCTGCCATCCTGCCTGCAGAACAGGTTTTATTCTTTATCTCATTATTATTATTTTTTAAATTCAGGCAGCATTACCAGTAATTATAACAATAATTATTGCATCTCTATTGCCATATGCATGATTTGCATTCCCATAAAGCCTACAAGCTGTAGGCAGGGGCCAGGGTGCCCTTCCCAGGGGCTGTGGTGAGCAGAGGGGCTGAGCAGGGCAGGGCAGCATCCCACAGCCCCGGTGCAAGCAGCTGGCCTCGGACTGCAGCCAGGCAGGGAAAGCCTGTTACTCACTCCACAGTGTTCATCAAAGGGCTTTCCTGCTCCTCCCCTCAAGGACTAGTGCCTGGTGGACTCTTCAGGACTTTTGCTGGTTTTGTTTATTTTTATTTTCATAAACTTTGCAGAAAAGCAGATCCTTCCCCTGGGAGATGGCTGTTTGCATCCCCTCACTCACAGATTTTTACAGGACTCCCCTCTCTGCAGGTTCTGAATGTCTTGCATCTGTTACTGGGTTTGTTCTCATAAGACAGCAACTCATTCATGGTAGTGTTGAACAGCACAGCCTGCTCCTCCAACATCCAGCAGATAGGTGCCTTGATTCCTATTGGGACACTTTCTAGAATGTGTTTTCTGAGCACACACAAGACTCACACCACACAAACTGCTCCACTTGTAGGGTTGAGGTTTGCATGTTTCATCTTACTTACCTAACCCACTTATAGGATGTGCCCCCACATGGGAACATGTCCCCACTGCCAAGCTATAGGTTGTCTGGGCTTGAGTGCCTGGCTTTCCTAGTGAAATGGTGACTCACTTCATCCTGGTTAAGGAACTCACGTGCATTACCTTCCAGTACCAAACATAGTATATTTCCCCTATGCATATACTCCCAGTATATGAATTGTTTACTCCCAGTGACAGAAAACCATGGTCACTCCTGCTTTGTCTTTGTGGCTCACCCACCGTTGGTTTATTCAAGGGTGCTGTCTGTTTGGATCCCATTTCTGAGGCTCCTACCAGTTTCCTAGAGAGATCCAGCCCCACTCTGAGGTACTTCCTCCTTTTTCTGCAACTGCTCCCCAGAAACACTCCACCAACACAAGGGTTTTTACAGCAAAGGAAGGAACCAGCAGCCCTGTATCATATGTGCCTGTTCACAAACCAGCCCACCTTTCCAGCAGCTTGGGGGCTGTTGGGCACGGAGGGCTCAGAAAGACCCCAACCTGGGAGGCAAAGCACCAGGCACAGAGAGGAGAAACACTCTCTATAGCAGCTGTTCAAAGTGAGCTTTAACTGAAGTGTTACTGTAACAATTTTGCTGCAAGCTCTTGCTGAGGACAGTAGCTTGCTTGGAACTTGCTTGTACCCTTCCTCTAGCTTTCTGCCCCTGGGGAAAGGAGTCCCTCTCAAGATGCCTTTCTGAGCACCTGTGGTCCGCCTGGCTCTCTGGACCTCGAATGTTTCTCCATGACAAGGAGCTTTCTCTTTCATTTCCCCCTTTCTCAAGCATTGCCCTCATCACCAAAGAAGGACCTCTTAAATACTGTACAGTAAGTCTTGCTCAAGAGAGGAGGTTTGGTGCTCCACAAGCCAGGGACATGGCACAACTGATCTGTTTTCTGTCTGTTCTGCCTAGATAATTTCTTGCTCCCAGTTATCTGCCTCCTCCTAGGTCTTTTCTCCAGATGAGGTATTCTTGTCTCCCTGTCATCATTTCATAGACAAACGCTCAGTGATTTCCCAATGCTGGGATGTGGCAACAATGAATCCCCAGTGCACGGAAATGCACATGAAATTGTGTTAGTCACAGGCAATTAGGCAACGCACAGTCACTGTGCAATCAAGGGAAGCCTAGATGTGGATTTTTGGGGCGCAGAGGTTTTTGATGAACCATACTGTCACCCCAAAAAGCTAATAGATCAGAAATGAAGCATTTTCCCTGAAAGGGGCTGTACTGGGGAAATTTTTCAATTTGAATTGCATTTTGAAGGTTGGAAATTGCCCCTTTGCCATTTACAAAATGAAAAATTCATTTAATTCCAAATTACTTTTGATTTCACAATTTAAGCTAGTGAGATTTTTTTAATTATTTTTTTTTAACTTCGCTGAACACAAGATACTTCAAAGTTATCAAAATGAAGCAGCATTGATTGCCTGTTGAGCTTTTTTCCTATACTTTCTTGGTAAAAATGCTCATCATCACCTATATTTGCATTCAAGGAAAAATGTTTAAGCATTGAAAATATTTGCAGGACAGAACAAGCATGAGTTGCTCAGCTATAACACAACAGCATTTCACCACCCCTTATTACATGATTGTCTTGTCTTCTTGACATCTTCAAGTGGATTGTTGCTTTCCTGAGGAGAGGTCCCTGGTTGTGCATGTATTGACAAGCTGCAAATCCACACCAGACATTTTGGAGCATTTGCTAAACTGGGCAGCTCTGCTGAGAAGGAAATGAATGTGGTTTGATTTGTCCAAGTTGGATAGGGCCTCAGTGGGGCTTAAGTGGGACTTAGCAAAGGGAAGCCTTTATATGTTTTGCAGTCTCCAAGTGAGATTTCCAGTGTTGATTCAAGGCTGCAGTCAGTGTCCTACCCATCATTATAATTCCATTATAATAACTGGAGACATTTTCCATACCTCAGCATATTTCCTGTAGGTGGAATGTTTGCAAACACTGCAGGTGCTACTAGTCAGGATGCTCCCTGAGAGAGAAGGTGCTGGGAATGCAGCCACACATGCTGGGGGGGAACACCACGAACTTTCCTGCATTGTGCCTTGCTGACCTCCAGCAAGTCCTCTCTTTGGAAAAATTAGGGCTAAGGAGCACTCAGACAAGAGAGACTCAGAGTTATGCCACTGACCAGTGTCACCTCTGCATTTTCTTGGACTAACCCCTTCATCTGCACCCCTTGCCCTTTGGACAATGCTCACAGTAAGCTCTGGGGACTTGCAACCATGCCCAGATGTGTCATCCTCAGTACTGCAGTACTAAAAACACTTCTGTACAAGAACTTTACCTGAAAATACCTAGAACACAGTGAGTTCTGCCTGGCAGGAAACACCTGAAATACTAAAGTGGATGTCTGTACAGCATTCAGCAGACCTGGAAGCTCCTGCTGCCTGCGTGAAGCCTGCAAGTTTGAACAGGTTGTGTGTTAAGCAAGGTGTCCAGCCACCATAGCAAGGCCACTCTGCAGCTGAGTCAGTGAGGTCCCTGGCACTGCAGAGACTGCCTGGCAGGTTGGAATTACATGGTCCCTCATGGGCTGGGAGCTTTCAGGGGCTGTTGAAGCAGTGGTATTAACTGCAAAACAGCAGAGGGAATTGCTGGGATCAACCTTGTGAGTCCTGCTTGCTCTTGAGTTTCAGGCAGTAAAGAGTATGTGGCTTTAGCAGTCTCGAGGGTTTTGCTGAAGTGACATATGGCAATTGCTACTGTGTAAACCTTGATAGCATACTGTTCATGTCTTTTGGATACCACGGGATGAGGAGCTGCTGGGAGGTGCCTGACCTTTGTGTAAATGGTGTGTGCGAGGCACCAACACCCAGGCTGAGTAACTTGCTCAGACTGGGAACAGATGGCAAGGATTCTGGATCCTGGCCTTTGCACTTTTTAAACCATGAATTTTCCTCCTTCATTGTACAGAACAGTTCATAACCTACCAAGGGCACCTCTGTCTGATGCTGACCAAAAGAGTCTATTCAAATAATGCTGCATTAACACAGATGAATACAAAACTACAGTGTGTTACAGACCGAGGTAATCCCATGTGCAGTGAAGAACAGAAAGACTGGGAGTTCTCTAAGATGAGTCTTATGTTCCCAGGCTTCATAGAAGGGGGTGACAATTAGAAAAGGAGGCTGGAATGTCATAACAACCATTGAGAATATGGCAATAAACAATTTGTTTGCATTCTCTTGCATTCAGTATTTTACAGTAGGAACAACAGAGACCATGAGACAGGAAATGCAGAGTAAAAGCCCACTAACCACAAGCTTTTCCTAGCAAGAATAAATATATTTAAATAAAACCCAACAACATCAAACACCAAAATATTTCATACATGTTCTTGTTTGAAATACTCTAATTTGAAACTCGAGAGGCAGGGTTGCTCACATGCCCGGCTGGCAGCAGCTCTCCTCTGGTCATCTGATTCCCAGCTTACCTCACACACAGCTCTGCCTGGCATGGCCACCACTGGGCAGGGGAAAAGTAACCCGAGCTTTGCTGAAACCACCTGTCACAGTGGTGCCTTAATGGTGGTTCACCGTGGTGCTTCCAGAACGTAAATTTAGTAAAGATACACAGGGTACTCAACCATATGAAATGTTCTCTCTGGCTGTAAATATTAACAGGAGTTAAACCTCTCTGAAGGCTTTTGTACTTGGACACACACACACTTATCTATGTATGTATATGTCTCTACACACAGAGGCAGAGATACTTGTGCATGGGCACACGTTTTGGAGAGACCAGTCCTCATACCTTGGCTCAGGGAGCAGAAGTCTTCAAAAGGGACCCAGCATGAAGAACACCTCCCCATGGCAGTCTGGTCAGCTCTCATGCCCCAATACCCCTAGTCCTCGGGGGCTGAAGAGCAGAGTCATGGCCTGTCCTTGGTATGGCTGAAAAGCACCAAAAAATGTTTGTGGTTTTGGCTGCTCCCCAGAGACTTGTACCCTTGCTCAGATAGTCCCCCACACCACAGCCAAGCCCACAGCTTGTATCCATACTTTCTCCAGATATTTTGGTTAACAAAGCTGACCTGACCAAGAGGAAATGAAGCTTTTCTGTTTTTAGTGGTTTTTGTTTTGGTTTGGTTTGTTTTAATGCAGTCATGTTTCTCTCTTTCTTCCTGTGGTTGCCTCCCACCACCCTCAGAAGCAAACATAGAGAACAGTGCCTAGATGG
>NW_009951958.1:4377245-4389793 GCF_000747805.2 Chaetura pelagica
AGCAGGAATTCAAGCCCAGTCACAGTGAGGTCTCCCAGGTTTTAGGTGATGCTCCTCAGTGGTCCTTAACAGCCCTTTAAAGTAGATGTAGTTTTGTGAACCTGCCATGTTCCCCCATGTGTAAGAGTCCTTGTCTGTCTGTCTGTCTGTCTTTCAGTGGTTTGCAGTGTGCAGCATGAGTGCTGAAGGGAAGCACCAGAAGCACTTTCTAGTGATTTGAACTTTGCTTGTAAAAACAAAAATACCCTCAAGTAATAAAAAATGCAGCTTGCTATTGTGTAGGCTCTGCATAGGAGCATCCCACTTCACTCTAGAGTTGGTTATAATTTGAATCAGAAAGCATTTCTCAAGAGTAAAAAGAAACACTTTTTCCTCACTCTCATTATCATCAAGAGCTTGTGGAAATCTTTCTCCCAATAAAAAAGACCTAGGGTTTCCACCTAATGCTGCCTGTGATGTGCCATCATTTTTCTCTCATATACACATACTCACAGCAGCATCTGTACCTGTTGATGTATCCTCAATGAACTAACCTGTCCTGGTAGATGATAGTTAAGCCAGCACAACTCCCTTTCTCCCCCACCTCTCAGCTATCTGTCCATGCTGCAGGAACCAGGCATTGGTTGGGTCCATCAGCCCTGCACAGGCAGAAGCTGCTCAACTTCTGGAGCTCTTCTCTCCTTTTTCAAGTGGAGGAGATTTTACTTAGGCAAGGTTTGCACAGGGTGGGGTTTTCATGGGAAGGGTTTACATCTCAAGATGTTTTCTCTCCCTCTGAGCTTTCACTTCGCTCTGAACACCACAAGGAAGCTCTGTAAATTGCAATACTAGGAATAAACCCAGTCTCCTGAAAAACTTGTTTTTCCATTGACCTTTTCAGTTGAGCTTTTATGTGACTTGGATGCTTTGTTTAGCTAAATATTTATAAAGTAAACATTCAGTGTATGGATTGTTGTTAGGACTGTGAGCTCTGCGGGACAGAGGCTGGTTCCCTATTGTGCACCTTGTACAGCCATAGCCAACACAAGGCACAGCTATAGCAACAACATTCCTATGGTTTTTGAAGGCACAGACCGTGACAGATTTTCTCAGGAACAATGGAGTTGCTATCATTGGTTGTTCTGAGAAACAAGTTTCCAAATTCACCTTTTTCTGAAAAGTCTGAGGAGAATGGAGGGGGTGTTGAATTCAATCACGACAATATTAGAAAGATGAGTCAAATGTTCCACAGCAAAGTCCATCAAAGAGCAGAGATAAAAGTACTGAATTCTAGCAGCAAATTGTGTCTGGCAGACATGACGAAGTAATGCTGCTTGCAGGGAGTCAGGGGAAGTGTCACTGCACCCTGGCTGCTAGAATTGCTTCTGTGAGTGCCAGAAGAGTGAAGTTGCCTTTGTTGCCGTGCTGCAGACTCTGTCTGATGCGGGGTGAGTCACTGACGTGTAGCTCATGACAGGAGTGCCAGTGCCTGACTGCTGTGGGAAGCAGTGTGGGTCAGGTGCTGAGAAACATTGCAAGATCTGAGTGTCTTCTCTCTTGTGACACACAGATAATATTTCCTCTGTTTCTTTATGTGGGAAGGTCTTTGAGGAAAGAAGTGGTTTGTGCTCAAGGCTTCAGCGTCAAGTCCTGAGCTCTGGGGAGACTCTTCACTGTTATTCTGGCACAGCAGTAACTGGGGAAAGTCAAAACTTGGTCTGCTATTTATAGGCAGAGGACAGCTTGTGGACATTGCAGCACCAACACAAACTCTTCTTGCTAGAGCAGAGCCGCAGCTCAAAGCCCACATGTGTCTGGATGATGCCCAGTGGAACAGGACCTGGCACATTTGTATGGCTCTACCTCTGCATCAGCACCAGGGGAAGGGAGCTCTACTGTGATTCACTTCATTTAAATGGAATCACCAGATTCTTGGTGGGGCAGCAGATGGGTTCCTCTGTGGCAGAATGGGAAGCAGAACCACACCACCTGGGAAGCCCAACCGCCAGCGGACGGTCGGTGTCTGCAGGGCGCGCTGTGTGGCCAAGGACTCGCCAGCCCCTGAGGAAGCTGCCTCTGCTGTCAAATTAATTTTTTTAACCAAGAAACAAAGTTTCCTTTCCTGTAACCCCACACTTAATGAGTCAGCACTACACATGTCAATTATTTACAACAAAAAGCAAGAGCAATTTTGTAGGATGGAGGGAAAAAAAGGGGAGGCTTTGCCCACTACGCTCCTAAGTTAACTGTATTCCCTTCCTCTGCTTTCCAGGTCCCTCAGAAATTATTTTGGTTGTCTTTCATGTGAAGCAAATCCAGACCTAGAAATTTATGTTTAGCCTCAAGGTCAGTGGAAAGGAAATGTTTTCCAGCTAGGGAAGCTAGGTACAGATAGCTGAAAAAACTTGGCTACGTCTTTGATTCCCTGTACTGGCTGTATCATGCTCCTTCCCAAAAGCAGCTCATGTGCACTCCTTCCTGGGAGTCACAGGAATTCAAGCAAGGGTACAAATCCCATTTGAGCGACAAGCTTGAAGGCTTTAATTTATGCACCCTTTGGTGATGCGTGCTCAGCTCTAGACTGTAAATGAAAATTGCTTTTAGTCACAAGGAAAATCCATGCAACCCAGAACCTCGACATCTAACGGGGCTGGTGAAGGTTGGCTGAAGTCATGGAAGCTTCTCTAAGTGGCCTTCTCTAAGTGACAAAGTGATCACCAACTGCCTGATGTCTTTTCCAGCCTCTGCAGGCCATTTGGCCACCACAATGATGTGAGGTGGTGACAAAGGATGCAGGAAGTTAGGAGGATGCTGTGATGAGGAAGCAAACAAGATGTGCTGTTAATGAAAGGCCAAACACACTGAAATCCCTCAGTCTATGTGGGGAGTTTTCTGGTGAGTAATACCAACATTTTAGGAGCAGAAAAATGAGTCATTCCTACTCCACATAAGCCCTCTTATCCTGCTGTGATTTGCAAACCAGTGCAGTCCCATGGAGTCCCTCACTGAGGGATGGAGTAAATTAACACTTTTCCTGGGGGGAAGGTTTTAGCACTGGCCACAGATACCTGTGTTCTGAGACTTCTTAAGACAGGCTGGATGATAGGAAAAGTCATCAGGACCCTAATGGAGAATGCGAACCACCTGTGGGCTATGCCCAGTGAGGAGAGCAGCTATCCTGTCCTCTCCTACCCAGCTGGCAACAGTCTGCATGCAAATACAAGAGCAATTAAACACTATATGAGGGATTAGGTTTGCAAGAACCTTTCCTTCTCTTCTTCTTCCAGCCATCAGCTCTGTGGGCAGTCCTGGATGCTGTGGGGTAGGTGGGAAAGCTGCCTGCCCCATCATGTTTGGAGTGATGCAGCCAGCTAAAATAAGTTGGGTGGGTGAAAATCCTTGTTGTGATGAGTTGGCTGGTGACTCTTGTGCAGGCCACCTCACTGGAGGGCTGTGAGCAATATCTGTAAACACATTTCATGCAAACATCATTATCCTTGGCAGCTGTGGTAAAAAAGCTGCAGCTTAAATGAGCGTCTGGTTCCTCAGTCTTTCCTGTGCTATGATCTCATATTACAATGTGAACAAACTTCCTATCTGTGAAGATGGGAAGCAGAGAAGCCCCTGGGGAGCTGAGGTGGATTTTCCCTCCTTCCCATCAGGTACTACTTTTAGCTCAGGGCCATGATATATCCAGGAGCCTGGGTCAGGGTTAATCAGGGGCTCCCTGTAGCTCACCCTCTGTGCTCCTTGCCACATTGCCCTTGTGCCAGCAGGATGTGCTGTGGTCTCTCTGGGGTCCTGGTGCTTGCTTTGAGACCCTGCCCCAGTGTGGCTGGGTGGCCTTGAAGAGCAAGGCACGGGGAGAAGGCAGTGTATCCAAGCCTTAGTTCTGAGATGCTGGGGCCAGGAGTGGCTCCGGGTTGGTGCTGGCATAGAGGAGTTATGCCAGGCAAACTGTTCTGGCAAGGTGATATATCTCTTTTCTTTTTTTTCTCCTCCAAGATCTGAGTTTTTTTATTGTGTTCAGAGGCATTGCTAGAGCAGTTTTGTCATTCAGGAAGAAGAGGAGGGTGTTGCTGTGTAGTTCCATACGGTAGTGATCCTAGGGAGCCCACGGCTTGCCCAGGTGGGTATGGCAAATAAGTGACTTTCACAGTGTTGAAGTGCCAGCCATCTACAGCAAGAGAAGCAGGAACTTGTGTAGATGCCCTTGGGATTCAGGTGCTTATTTTGATAGTGTGCCTGTGTTTGGGTTTGTGCTTGTCGTGATTTATTTTTTTTTTGAGGTATGGTGGATTAGTCTTAGCTTGTGCAATTCTTGTACCATGATCTGTTTTTGTGTTATACTGAGCTCAGCAATGGTGTTAGGAGGCACACTCCTTAAGTACTCTTATTATTTATCCTCATTGTACAAGCTGCACCAAAATAAGTACCAGGCATTTCCAGAAATTACTATTGATTGGGCAACTATGTTTACAAAGTTAATCAATAATTTCCACCCCTCCCCCCCCAATATTTATTTGTAATACAACTGCTCTCTCTTTGTGTGCCTCATGTGCTTTCCAGAGCTTGTAATTTGTCCAGTGTAAATAGCTGATTTCATCCCTTTTCCTGGGGAAAAAATAGCCCTGCTATTATAACATCGTGCCTCTTCTGGTGAGGGAGGTGTATGTGTCTTCCTGCCTTTAGGGTGGGTAATCTCACCCTTCACAGGAAGAAGATGAAGGGATGGGAAAGAGCCTTGTTGTTTCCTGAACACCAGAGTTACTGAAGTCTCCTGTGGATTTTTGTCCCTTGGCCTTTTCATCCCGCTTCTGTTTTTACCATAATAACATCAACTCTTTTCACACTGCTCTTCCTGTGGCTCTGTGACACAGAAGATAACGTCATGTTGTGGCGGGGACGGAGCTGCTCAAGTGCTGGTTGTCCAGCCAGGTCATACACTCTGTTTGGCCAGGTGGCTGCTTCCTAAGGATTGTGCTCCAAGTGCCCTTCCATAGCAGGGAACTCATCTGGGTCTCTACCCAACTCATCTCTGAGTTCTCGCAAATCCTGTGGGCACTTCTTGTTGCTAAAGTTTTTACAACTCTTCAGATGTGATCAAACTGAGTTGCAAAGGTTCAAAAGTTCTTTAAGGAGGATGGGTGGCTGGAGGATCATCTGGATGGCTGGAGGAGCATCAGTCCAAAAATAATCATCTCTGTGGATGGCTGGACTGCCAAAATATTTAGAGTTCCACTTAGGTTTCAAATTAAGGAGGATTTGGATACCTTCCTCCTCTGGCCTCAGATGACTTTTATTTATGCTGCCCCTGCAGTCCTGGTTTGCCTGTGGTGAGAATGAGAAAGCACGCAAAGCTTCTGAAAGATTTCCCTACGTTCTCGCAAATCCTGTGGGCACTTCTTGTTGCTAAAGTTTTTACAACTCTTCAGATGTGATCAAACTGAGTTGCAAAGGTTCAAAAGTTCTTTAAGGAGGATGGGTGGCTGGAGGATCATCTGGATGGCTGGAGGAGCATCAGTCCAAAAATAATCATCTCTGTGGATGGCTGGACTGCCAAAATATTTAGAGTTCCACTTAGGTTTCAAATTAAGGAGGATTTGGATACCTTCCTCCTCTGGCCTCAGATGACTTTTATTTATGCTGCCCCTGCAGTCCTGGTTTGCCTGTGGTGAGAATGAGAAAACACGCAAAGCTTCTGAAAGATCTACCTACAAACTGGAAGCACTAGAATTTTGCAAGAGCTCCTTCTGTGGGACTCTCAGTGTGGGACTGTGACTAAAGAGACATTGGCTTTTCTTGCTCCACTACAGCTGACTATACCCTGTGTGAACTTGAATATGTGAATGCCCCCACCTCTGTTCTCCTTTAAGGAGAAACAGACTCACATTTGACTTTTGAAATTAAATGGATCCCACATTTTTCTTTGGAATTTCCCGCTTTGATTTGTACAGTCTCCATAAATGGCCCTATTTTGGACATGTTTGACTTTCCTCTCACACACAGATTAGCAACTGGGTCCAGGATGGGATTTAAACCTACAGGCCTACATGTTTGCAATATTTTCCCAAGGTTTTGAGATACTTTCTTAGGAACTGCTGCTCTGACCATAATTCTAAGCTAGGCCAAAAATGAAGGACAGCAGATGGTGGTGTGTAAGAGTGTTAATTATTGCCAAAATAGTAATACTAATATCGTTATTGTATTCTTCAGAAATTATATGATGCTGTGACCATCTTCAGCCAATCTAAATAGAGAAGCAGAAGCCCAAACAATCTAATTACTAAAAGCTGCTTGAAAATCAATGGTCAGGCAATAATAGACCCTGTATACAATACTCTGGGAATTTTCAAAAGTTAAGGTACTCTTTGGCCAGCTGGATGACTGTCCAGGTGGAGCACAGCCTGAAACATGCCATGGATAATGTTGCTTCTTTTCCAGTTGGCAGTTACAGAATGTGAGAAAGAGTTGGGTGGATTGGGAAGGGGGAGAGCTCTGAGGACGTCATTGGTAGTCTGCTGGGAAAGGGGTAGGTCATGGTAACTGTAGAGGGATCTCAAAGTCCTGTATGAAGGGAATGTGGGGAACGCTAGGGTACATGTGCTGGTAGAGAGAAAGAACAAGGGGTGTAAATTCTTGGATCATTAAAAGAGGAACGATGAGGCTTGGAGCAGCTTGGGTGATAAACATAGGTGTATGTTGAAATACTTGGGTTTCTCATTCAAGAAGAATTTTTATTGCCCATTTTCATCAGATTTGTAAACAACACAAAGTGGCTTTCTCTGGTACTAGATACAGTATAATAGTATGTCCTGAATATGTCAAATTGACCTGTGTATAATTAATGCTGCTGCTTAATATATGTGAAGGCTTACAGCTGGTGGAGCTAAGCTCCTAAAACCTGAACCTTTTCCTTCTGACTTTGCCTGAGATTGTTTTAATTCAAAGCTTGAGACACAGTTACAATTAGCTCCTCGTCCTTCTGCTCCTCTGTATACTCAGTTGCTTGTCCCCACCCTCAGCTTCTTGGATCATTGGCTCAGATGTTTAAATGGAAAAATACTCAGCACAAGTTTATTGCAAGGAGCAGAGCAATGAGGGTCTCTGTAAATATCTTGGTTCTTCATATGCAGCTGGGTTCCCCTTTGTTTACTTGACTTCCCCAGTTATTTTCAAGCCACTAAGGTCATTGCTAGTTAATAGTTGGCTAGAAATCAATAGACAGAGAGATGGTTAAAGATAAGTTTTAATAATGGGTGCAATCAAATTCTAGCAATTTTTATCTCTGCTGCTGCTAGTGGCAGGTGGGTTTTGTGCAGTGGCTTCATTCGTCTTCCAGCTGTACAAACTCCAGGCAGGGTTTTTATCTTTATAAACTAAAAAGCAAAAGTTCTCACAGCCCACCCTGGTGCCTAGTGGCTGGTGTCCTGTTGCTGGAAACCTGGGCCCAAGTAGGCTTAGAGTCTTCCATTGGGTTCAACAGAATTTTCATCCCATGTTCACCACTGTTCTGATAAGAAAAACCCCAAGATATGAAGTCAGCCAGGGATGGAGCGTTGTCACCTCTTGCTTGCTGAACTGATGGGGGCATCTCAAAGGAGTCTCAAGGAGCACTGCTAGTTAGTTCAGTTGTTAAGTGGCTTCTACACCTTTAATTGAGCATTATGTTGAAGCTGAATTCTAAAGGAGCTAACCTTCATCTTGGAAGATAAAACATTGTGCTATGATTTATGCCTTTTAGCTCTGGGTTTGCTTGATTTGGAGCATGTGCAGGGCACTGCAAAAGCCTAATAGTTATCTGCTGCCAGCTGGACATTACCACATGCAAAAGCAGATCTCTTGCAAATACCTCTGGTGTTGAGTGATAACTTGAACAAGTGTGTTTGAAGCGTGCTGGAGACACTGGCTGCTGTTGGGCTTGGGATCAGGTGCCACCTGATGCTCCTTGTGCTGGAGGTTCCCTGGCTGCCTGCAGCTTGCCTGGTGATCCCGTGTCTGGCACAGGGTTTTCTTCCTGAGGGTTTTGCAGAATGTTATTGGGCTGTGATGCAATGGCATCCCATCCTGCTGCAGCAGATTCACCCACATAGGTATAGCTGACACTTCCAAGCATGCGCAAGCAAGTGAAGAATCTTAGACACGCTGTCTAAAGCCCTGCCAGATGTTTTGCCAAATATGAGTGGCCATTGTGGTGGTCTGGGCTTGGAGTGCCTGCCAGGAATTTGAGGGACTTGTGCACATTTCCCTATTTTGCCCCAGACTTCATCTTCTGCCTCAGGCAAGTTACATCAGTGCTGTGACTCAGTTCTGCAGCAGTACAATGGAAATAGCATCACTGCCCTAACTTGTGGGGTTATTGTGATGGTGAACACCTCTAAGACTGCAAGATACTGAGCTCCTATGATCAGGATGGCCACATCAGCAGCTGCTGTATGAGAAGTGGCTTGAGCTCTTTTACCTGCTGAATGTTTCAGGGAATGGTTTGACTTCAGGAAAAATTTTAGGAGTGCTGAACCTGCCCCACGGTGTGGGAAGGGACCAGGTAACCATCTGAGTGCTCAGGATCTCCTCTGGTGAAAACGTTGGCAAATCCCAAAGGTTTTGCTGAACTGGCATGTCACCTGAAAACTTGCATCAGAAGCACCAAATGCTTGGAGGTTCCTCTGTTGTAAGAGCTCTGTCCAGACTGTGAATCAAGGAATTAATTCAATCTGAATTCAGGGCTATGCATTTACTCTGTGAGTGAAGAAAAGCTGCAGGGTACAATTAAATAGCCAAAACCATCTGCCTGGGGATTACCTGCAAATGCTTGCAGTTTCTCCAGGGTACACAGACATTGAGCTCCAATGAGTGCAAGGGTTACTAGGACCTTGGATAAGCTACTGCTGGCTGCACTGCCCTGTCAAGGGTTGCAATCTCCTTATCTGTGCCACACCTCTGGAGGAACTTCTTCCTACCACCTTCCTCTCTTCTCCCTCCCTTCTGGAAGAGTTGTTCTGCTAGGAGAAAGAGGTCCCTTGGCCAATGGCACCACTCGTCAATCCACTACAGGCAATGGCTGCTTTGGCTATTTTAGCCTGGCAAAGGGGCACCTGTTTGGGCAATTGAAGAACACTAGCACACTGTTTCTTATGATTCACTGGTGGAAGAGAGATGTGGGCTGTTCATTACAATTCTTGTTAAAGATGCATGTTCTGTATTATTCTAGTAGTAACCTCTGAGTAACCTCATGAGATGAATAAAAAGTGACAAGAAAGAATGGTAGAAAGTGTTGGGGGGTAGGTTGTTGAACACCCAGACAGCATGTGGGGTCCATTTTCATTATGAGACATAAATGGAAACAGTTCACATGTAGAATATTCTACATTTATATGTAAATATAGCATGCAGTTTCCAAATTAGTAGGTGGAAGTTGAGTTACCAGTTTGTTTTGTTACTAGTGAGCAGCAACAGGACACCTCAATGGATTCAAGGCGGTCAGGTTTTTATGGGTAACCCAGGATGTAACCTGTCTCTGTAGTGGCATTATTTAGCACACCAGCTCATCACCCTGTCTGGAAACCATTTCCTTGTTGGTCCTTCACTTGTAAATTTCCAATCCACTGTAGGAGGTAAAATCTCTGCATTAATGCTCTTCATAATACATTAGAAAAAGCAAGTGTTTTGCCCAAGTTTTATCAGCCCCTCCTCTCTATGGGTTTTGGCCATAGAGAAATGAAATAAAAATACAGCTGAGAATCTACTCATGCTTTCAGTGGGTAGATCACATAATCTCTCTCCATCATCCTGTTAAATATAATGTAATTCTTCTTGATCCATCTTCTTGGGCTAGAAGCTGTTTGCTTGTCTGTGAGGATCAGTACATGAGAACATGGTTTCTTGGTGCTTGTGATGAAGCCAAGTCCGTAAGCCTAGAGGTGCTTGGTACCCTGCCTCTGTGCAGTGCAAAGGGCAAGTGGCCTGTTGCACCTGGCATGGAGCCACACCTGAAACCTAAACCTTTGCTGGGCTGATAAGCCAAGCCATGTAATGAGAGAGGATCACTCTGCCTTGCTTTTGAGCACGCTCAAGGACACACACAATGTCATCTTGTCCAAAGGCAGGAAGGATTTGTTTGAAAAGAGCTGGTGGGGGTGGGGAAAAAGGAAAAACTTTTTTTTTTGATACTGAGCAAACAAAGTGAGGTTTTGGATGTTTGGGGATTAGGACTTGGAATCTGTAAGCATTAGGCTCTCATTTTTTTCGAAGGTCACAAATGACCTAGAGTTGTGGTTGTGTTGCTTTGCATGAAGAACTGGTTAGAGTTTGTGAATGAGCAGGAAATTTGCCCCAAAACTGCTTCTGCATGGCCCAGCTTATCTGGTCCCTAGTGTCAAACATGGTTTGAATTTGGCTTAAGGGAAGAATAACTATGTGGACTTCAAACACTTTCTCATAGTTTGCAGACAGCATTTTGACTTCTGTTTCAAAAGAATATTTTCCATGTGCAGAGCTTTTGGAAGTGCAGAAAGGAGGAGGGCAAATAACTCCAGCCCCAGGATTTTGCTTGTCAAATTAAATGTTTTAGATGGACTTTGAAGTACATTTCCCAATTATCTTTGTTTTGCTAAAATTGTGTTTTCCTCTTGGTTGTCAAGGAGGGAAGAAAGGAAAATCGTGCTTATAGTCCCAGCTTAAATCAGAGTATCGGGTAGGAGATCGCATGAAGGTTCTAGGCTCATTACTTTGGGTGCAGCACAGGCAAGGAGCAAAAACAACCTTCCCCTCCCTGATGAATGCCTGAACAGGAATTAGGCAGGATGCAACAAGTGGACAGAACGCAAACAGGAGTGTTGGAGGAGGATGAAATGAGGAGGAAGCTGTGCCTTGCCATGGGCCAGCCTGCTGCCAGGTGGGTGTGAGGGGTAGGCTTGTGGTACAGAGGTGTTCTAAGGAGCTGTGTGAAAGATGCAACTCTGCCTGTTGATGTGAATTCTGAAGGCCATATGGTGTAAAGAAAAAAAGAAAAAAAAAATCTCTGCTGTTTTTGGCATTAATGACTAGTAGTTTCATCAACAAGACCTGAATGTGAATGCTGTCATGGGAGTTTCTGCTTTCTTCACTACCTTTGATAGTGGTATAAGTCATGCTCAAAGCTTGTTGACATTGTCTGGGCCCACTGCCAAGACCCATGCAAGATCTGTCTGGGGGGCAGGGGGCTTTCTCTCCTGGGCAGTCAATTCAAAGGCTTTTCATCTTCAGAAAATGTCAGTTAACAGATTGAAGATGCTCAAAAATGCCGACTGTCCTGGTTCCTGCTGTCTGCAAATCAGAGCTGTGGGTGCTCAGGTCATGGCGTGAATTAACATTAGAGTAGGATTTTCAGTAGCAGCCAAATGCTTAAGCAGTTTATAACCCAGTGGCTCTCAGTCATGAAGATGTTCTTCTTGATCCCTCAGCAGGTGCTGAAATGGAGACACAGATCTGAAATTCTGTTTGGAGTCTGCAATTCTCAGAACAACTCCAGGAAACCATGTGCAGACTCTTGACTTGGTTCAGCACTATTTGACACCTTTGGAAATGTGCACCTGGGTGTAGCCAAGGCAGAGAACAAGGATGACATGAGAGGCAGCCCAGGGTTGCAGTGCAACTGCCCAGCTGGGCTACTCAGCCTGTGGTTTCTTGAGCAGTTTTCCCATGAGACCTGCCCAGTACCCTCTGCCTTGGCACTAAGTCCTGTCCTTGACCTGAATAGCAGTGGGGCCCCTGTAACAACCGGTACTCATACTCCAATCTACCATAGGCAGGGGTTCCAGATCATCCAGAAAGTGCTGCTCTGGGCAGCTGGAGATCAAGTAATGTTTCAACACTTTTTTCCAGGGTACCAAACAGCTGTTTAATAGGCATCAACTAAAGCAGTGTGGTCATGATCCAGCAGGTGGTTGACAGTTGTCATCTCAAGGCAGGGACAAATATAAGTTGCTCTTTGTTACCATTCAGGTCTGGATTGATTCAGGTCAGGTTGATTCTAAACAGATGAGGAGAATAGCTACTGAAAGAGAATGTTATTAATTAATAACAGTCTTGGGCTGCTAACTCAGAGTTTCTAATCCTAAGATTTTGAAATTTCTTCCCAGAAGAACCAATGAATGCAGGAAGGTCCTGCCTAAGGGTGAGGCTTGACTACCTTCAAAAACTGTCACAATTATGAGAAGGTTTGCAATAGCAGAGATGACATGCAGTAATCCATCAGGCTTTCCAACCTCCTGTTCCAGTTCTGATCTTCCTGTGATATTACCTCTTGTTTCAAAGCAAACTGGACTAAAACTTCCACTCCTTGGTATCATCTTTCATCTATTCCCATCCCTAACCAAGCTATTAACTTGCAGAATCAGTTATTAAAGGCACCTCTGACCCCCTGCGAACCTCTAGAGCCGACTGACTTCCTCCTTCTCCTTTCTGATCTCACTTGAGGTCAAGATCTGAATATGCTTCAGCACTCCAGTCCAATTAAAAAATTCAATTTGTGTTTAAAACTTGTTTGGGAGTCTTCAATTCCCTGGCAGTGGATTCCTCCCCTCCTTGTG
>NW_009951958.1:4390091-4408427 GCF_000747805.2 Chaetura pelagica
GTAGGGAAAAGCACGTTCAGTGTTATGAAATGACTCCCCAAACTAGCTGAGTGGCTTAGTGGGCTTATGTGAAGCTTAGAGTGCTCAATGGAGCGTGGTGGGACACCCAGCACTGTCTGCCAGGTCAGGAGTTGAATCAGTGCTCTCTGAGTGATATTATCCAGGATGCCTGGGGACAGAGGAAATTAAAAGTCTCTAACAGTTACTGCCCTGAGCCAAGACTCAATGGCAGAAGCACCTGCAGGGTTGGCCTGCACACCCTACTGCTGTTTTTTCTCCCTTGGTTGACTCTTCAGTGTGTTTTTATTTCCAAGTCAGAGGATGGCATCAAGCTGGCTGTGGATGGCTGAAATAGTCAGGGATGAGGCAGAACGGGATTCTGCTGATGTGCAAAAGGTCTCAGGGACGCTGTTGGGAGTGATGGAGAAGAGTGATGGGGAACGAGCAGCCCTTTCACTTTTGACTTGTCATCTCAGAGCCTATAAATAATGATGTAGGTGATGGCCTTTGCAGCATGACTGGGTGGGGGGGAGGCAGTCTAAGGCAGTACCAAAATGTTAATAAAAGGTCTTTGTTCAAGGAAAATCCGAGTTTTCAACTGACCAGGATTTTCTTTACCAAGAGAAATATCTACTGTTGAATCCTCCTTCTCTAGCTGGAATTTAAGCTAATAGAAATAGTTTTGGATCAAATGAACCGTTCTCTTTTTTGCAGTTTTAAAAAGTGAATAAAAAGTTTATTTTTAAGGAGATTGGAGCAGAAATGTGAAATATCAAGGTGAGCTTGGAAGTTCTGAAAACAAAATCTTCAGTTTGACTCAGAATAAAACCTTCAGATTATTCTGAACTGCCAGTGAACCGAAAAATCAGTCATTTGCACTAATGATAAGTAACTGGCAGGTTGTTTTGCCTGTCAAATTCTGTGTCTTGTGGAGTGAGCACATTGTTGTCTGCTGACATGATCTACTGAGCTGTTAGAAAAAAATAAAATTAAATAGAGCTCCTCTCTGCTGGCAATAAGGCTCAGTGACAGGTGCAGAGGGTGTAATTTCTCCTCCTGTCTGGACTATGGGGATAAGGAACCCCAGCCACAGTTTGTGCTCTCAAACTGCCATGGCCCAATAAATACCCCAAAATTTCCTCTGGGTGGTGATATTGGTGACTGTCATAGCAATAATTGCTCATTATCTGGATGGCAGGCATCCATCCATGCCAGGGCAGGACACTATGGTATTGTGTGTCCTAATGGGAAAGGTGGAAAGCAGGGGCACAGGAAGGTAGTAACTGTGCTTTCCTCAACCTTCTGCTAAGGGTTGGTGTTATCCACCACCACAAACAAGGGCAAATGATAGAAATTAGCTGGGCCTTTCACTATGGTAAGGAAAAATGAGACAGAATGAAACCTGGGTGTCTCCCAGATCCTCCTTCTCCTTGTGGAAGATGGGTGTATGTGCTTGGAAAGCAAGCTGCCTTTTCCCACAAAGGATGTATTATGTACCCCATACCTCTTCACACTTGTACCTTGATGCTTGTACTTACTTGGCCTTGGGTGCTTTTCTGATAACACTGGCAAAACAGAGGGGAATGGACTGCCTGGCAGCAGGTGGGGACTGCTCTTCATTGAGAGGGTAGGCTGAGACTGGCAAGGGGCCGCTAGAGAATAAAATCCTGTGACTTTGGGCTCTTGGGGCAATGACTGCCCCACGCCCCACATGGGTCAGTGAATTCTAATGGGCTTGTAAGAGAGCACAGCAGGCTGAGAGGAAAGGGGTTGATGGATTGTGGGCAGCTTGGAGAGAGTGATGGGGCACAGTCACTGCTGGGGGCCTGCTGGGCAGGAGAGAGGTCTCCTTACTGCAGGTCTAATGATGGGGTAAAAAAAAAGATAGCAAGGAAGGTGTACAGCCATAAACTGCTGGTAGAAGAAAATGCAGCAGGAGGATTCATTGAAACTGTTAACTTGCAGCAGCTCAGACTAGATGGCCAGGAAAAAACAGGAATCAAAAACTAATTTCATGGTACCTCTACCAAGGACTTGCTGAGTGAGATGATGTCTGAGCTGGAAGGAAGCTCTGCTGGGAAACTGTGTAAGGGTCTGGGTTTCATCTGAGGTGCATCTGGTGGTTGTGGTTAAGGCAGAAATCTGGTAGTTAAACAAAGTCAGAGTCTGGGGGAGGGGCAGTGTGAGCTGGACCTCTCATCTTTGTATCATTCCTCCTGTCTGTTGTATTGATCCCCAGCAAATTTCTGGCCCTAAGTGCAGAAGGTGAAGCAGCCCAGCAGGAGCCTGCCCAGTGCAGGCAAGGCCTGTTGAGCCTGACCCTGGTTCCTATGGCATGGGATGGGAGCTGAGGGACTGGACTGAACTGTTCTAGTACTAAATTATAAAAGCAACCCCTGTATTTGTTCTGAATGCATTAAGTGCATTCAGGTCTGGTGACTGTGTTTTAGTTCTGCTAGACCCTGTAGATTTGCTGCCCTAAGAAAGAGGGTCTGGCTCTGCCTCCAGGCTGCTGTGATCTCTGGCACATCATGTGGATAAAGCAGAAAACCTGGTAACTGCAGACACCCCTCCCCTCAATGAGGCTTATTTCTCAGAAACATCAGGCCATAGTACAGGTAAGTATCACTGCAGAAGCTAAACTGGCTGCCACAAACCAGAACAGAGCAATATGTGGTGCTGTGCCTCTATTCCCCACTTAAAAATAAATAATTCCTTCATTTTCTTACCTTTTTTCTCTAAAACATGAGGTGCCAGGGTCCACCAGGGGACTGTGCAGAGGCATAGTCAGTGTGGTAGGAAAAGGGAGGGCAGGGCTGGAGCAAGTGCTTGTGATTCCTTTGCTCAGAAGCTGTGTTGCACACATCAGCCTCGGGTTTGTTTTCCCCTAATTAAAAAATTCCAGCCAGCAACTGTCCTGGGCCCTCAGTGCCAGTCTGTCCAGGCCAGCTAGCTACAAAATCACAGTGCAAATAACACCAGGAAATGTCTGCTTTCCCTGTTCCCCTTCCTGGGTGCCCCAATACTTTGTTCCAAGGGAAGTGGCACAAAGGCTGCAGGAGTGTTCCTGCTTTCTGCAGGCTCCCTATGAAGGGTGAGGAGCTAGATTCAACAGGCAGCACTGCCTGCCAGCTCCTGCCTTCATTTACTGGTTGCAAACAGCATTTCCTTATTGGGTAATGGCTCCTGGTGCCAGGTCCTGGCTGCCCTCTTGAAAATGAAACTGGTTCACGTTATTTGTAGAAGGGCTGTTCTCTACCATATTTCTATGTGTTTAGTGGATGGGTGTGTACTAGGCTGCAGAAATCACTATCCCAAGTTGAGATCAAAACTTGTCAAAGGTTTTGGTGACTTTCCTTAGTTACACTGGATGACATAAAAATGCATAGAGAATGGGTGCTCCAGGACAGAATAATCTACCCCCTGACCAATGTCAGCTGTAGGTTCTGTGTGGTTTTGAGAGCTTAATCAGCCTTTCACAGTTGGAACCATCTTAAGCAGCAGCAGCTACTGACCATGTGGGGCTTGGGTAGCATATTTCAGGAGAGGATAGAATAAACTGTCTGTAGCAGCAAATTAATTCATGACATCCAGGGCAGTGCATAGGCTAGGGCACAAACTTGTAGCTTTTGGTCAGTGTCCTGTATCTTCAAATAATAGGCTCTGCACTTGAAGAGATTATAGGATGTAATTTAACATCACCAAGCAGAGGATAGGGCAGGATTACTGAATGTTTTTCGCTTCTTGTAACCTCTGCTCTTTTTCTCCAGAAAGAGGGCAAGTAGGTCAGTTTGAATAGGGTAATAACTCTTTCCATAAGCCTTACTGAACGTGGAAGAAATTGCCTGCACAGCACCAGGAAGGGGTTAAACCCGAGCACAAGGAGGCACAAAATCTCCACTCAACTAAAAAGAAGTCATACACATTTTTAGCTTTTCTTTATGGAAGTCGCAGGACTTTTGTTTACACTGAACAGTGTGAAGCCAGACCAAGATCAACATGTCCTTGATTTTGCTTTGCATGTTAAGTACTGCATATTTACCCCTTGTCACCTAATTTCTGAATTTGCCAGGAATCAAAACATCCATTTAAAGTAGCCAGGAAGACAGCAAAATATGAGTACAGCTTGATCATTATCTAATGCATGGTTGATGTACTGAGGGCATCTTTGCTAAGTCTGATGAAGTATCAAAATGCAGCTAGACAGCACAATGAAAAAAACTTAATTCTGCTCCAAAAGCTGATTGTTGATAGAAATTAAACTGGAATGTTTCAGATTTATAATATTTTCCTTGTGGAAAAGTAGTAGAGGCTTGTGGAGGATCCAAGGTTGGATGTTGCGGTTTCCTTTGCAGAAAGCTCATGAGTGAATCCCAGTCTTTCTTGTGATTCTCTGGCCTTTTCCCCAGGGAGGAAGGGTGCTGCAATAAAACCCCAGGCTCACTGCATTGTATGGTGGGAAATACAGACTGGAGACTGGGGAAGAGAGACCTCCATTCTTCAATGTCTGTGCAAGCCAAGTTTTTTTCAGGGGCATAAGTAAATGCATGAAAGAGAGAAGAGTCTTTCTTGCTTAAATTGTTCTTTACACTTGGTTGTTTTGCCTCTAGAAACAATTCAGTAACTATCAGCAGGCTTGGAAGTGAAATCCAAGTCCTTGCAAGAAATGCTGCAAAGTGTGGGTTTTTTACACCACTTTCAATTTTAATTATCTAGGAGGAAATCCAACTTTCTCTTCATGTTTCTGCCTTAGTGTTTCTCAAAACATTATGTTAACAGAAAAAAGAAAGGTAGTCTTATTGCTGGTCTCAAACTGTCATAGCTTCATTCCATTTTGCCCAAGTATCAGACAGTGCAGTTATTGGTACATTAGAACACCAAAATGGGAAAAACATAAGTTGTTCCTGGTGATCTGTGCAAGTGTTGAGATGGCTCATGACCATTTGATGACTTAGTTTCACCATTTGTAGAACAGAACTTCATATGGTTTTCTTTTGTCTTCCAAACATCTTTGAAAGCTGGACAATGATGCCCATGCAATATTTTAATAAGCAATCAATGTAAATGTGTATAAATGAAGTAAAGTAATGCAAAAGTGAAGTAAAGGACACATTGACTTTTTACTTGGTTTTGCTACCTGTGTCCTGAAGGAAGGGAAATCCTCCTACAACTAAGGGTGCAAACTGAGATCAGCTGCATTATAAGACATCAGAAAATCCAGCCTGGCAGAAGCAAGAGGAAACAAGTCTTCCTACATATCACTGTCAGGGAGCTGCTGCATTGACTCGAGTGTGGTGTTAATTAATTAACTCTGGATCTGTTGAGTGTTTTATTTCTGTATGTAGGCTCTCAGAAAAGGAAAGTGCATATGATTTTCAGGGTTGTTAAAAAAGCAGCAAATGATGTCAATCCAAATCTTGTATTCTTGTCTACTTGATACACAAATTAAGGAGGTTTACTGGAACTACTAATTGTCCTACGCTTCTTGATATCTGTGCTTGCTCTGGCTGTGGGAAATTCATGCATATCAACAGCTGAAAACTCAGCAGAAAGTGCTTTAACATAGGAAATGGTCAATGTTTGGCCCAGTAATATCATAATGCAGGTGGCTGAGAAATCACTCAGTTGTATGCATGAGGGGGACTCCATTTAAGAGCAACATTTGGAGCTTTATGGGCATCATAAAAGGGGAGAGAATGAGGTTTTTATATCACTGAGCTCAGTTGTAGAAGCAGCAGGATGTTGTTTCCCGCCCTTTTCCATATGCTTGGACTGTGCAGGGAAAATGAAAATGTCTGCTCAGAGATTTGGCATCACACCTGGGGAGGGTGGGTTGGGCCAATGCCAGAGACCCCTCTGCACACCCTGCTAGATCCCCATCATAGAGGTGATTTCACTTCCTTCAGGACTGGACATCATCAAAACCAAAGCCATGCTCTACAAATAAAAACCTTTGGCTCCTTTACTAGAAATGGACTCTCAGAGCAAAACAAAGTTGTTGAAAAATACGTTCATAATTAATTGCTGCCCTTCTTGTCCCTTGCCAGTTGCTAGAGCAAGCACACACAGCTCCTGCCATTTTATTATCCCTCTTCTGCTTCCTGTAGGGACCCTGATGCTGGAATACAGGGGGTAAATCTTATTAAAGCTTCTTTTCTAATGTTTTTGGTGGCTGAGGGAAAGCATGCCAGTAAGATCAACAGCCTTTCCAGAGCTAAGTATTTGTATTTTCCTAAAGTTCTTTTAGTGCCTTAACCAGTGGGTTTTGTGAGGTTAGGGCCAATAGTGCTGCAGCTCTAAGACTGCAGTGGCTGTGTCCATCCTTTCCTCCAGACATGCCTGAGATCTTTCTATCCCTCCTTCCTCCTGCCAATGAGAAGAATCAAAACGTTTCATTTCTGCTGGTTCAGATAGTCCTTTTAATTTATTTAGGGAAGATTCATCCACTGTCTTGGTGCTGTCTGTGCATTTCTAACAGAAATGCCTATTTTATATTGAACAAAATACAGAACTACCACAGATACCTTAATTCTTTTTTTTCTTGCTATAAAGCTTGACATCTGGGCCTGTAACAGCTCATCAGTGGATTTGTAAGATGAAGCGAATGACATTTCTATATAGAGCACTGGCTGCTGTAGAAATCAGATGGTGAAATGGGACTGCAAAGAACTTAGTATTGAGTGATGATCTTCATCCAAGGATCTCTGTGTACAGCAATCCTCGCTTTGCTGACACAGATGATAAGTGACTTACTCCAGCCTGCACAGCAAAATTGGCCTCATGGCAGTCTCTCTGGAGACCTGTGTGTAGAACACCAACACTCTGGAGCAGGTATTGCATCTCCTTGTTTTATAGGGCCCTCTGTTGTGATAAGTCTTTGATCCCAGCGTGGGCAGAAGTGCATCTGTAACTAGCTGTACATGAAACACTCATCCCATCCTTGCCACCCATGCAACCTGCTCAGATGTTTTCTTGCTCCATTGCCTTGGCAGATCTGTTCATTTGCCCCTTGCCTCCCTTCACACATGCAGTTTGAGCTGTGTTCTGTATAAACATAGTTTCCCTGCAATAAAGCCCAGAGCGGGGTCTATGCAGGGCTCCTGCTCTCCTGCCCTCAGCAGCGCTGCTCCAGGAAAGAGACTGGAGAGCAGTTCTCAGCAGAACTACCGGGACTACGAAGTCAAACCCAAACCAACAACTTGAAGTAGACGAATCAGAAACTCCTGGGATGTGTTCGTTTCCAGCAGCAACAGCCTGAGCTCAGCAGCCGGAGCTCCCCGTGTTTGCACGCCCGAGAGATGATGGTTCCGTGGCCGCTCCCGGAGCTCCGGGGCGGACGCGCAGCTTCCCGGGCCGCTCCCACGCTCTGCTTTCCCCTTCCCGCTGGTGCTGAATCCCGGCCCTGCCTGTTCCCAGGACAGCTCCTAGGCCAGCTCGGAGGGAATCGGCCCTTGCGCTGACAGGGAACTTTCCCCCTGCCTGCCGTGCCTGTCGCTGCAGAGGGACAGGGAGCAGCTCAGGACCAGGGCTCCTCTCCTTGTGCTTGTCAGCAAGCTCGGGTCTCCAAGAGCAGAGCCCCGCTGCTGCCAGGAGCGCCAGGGCTCCTCTGAATCCTTTAGTTCCTCCCCCCAAGTGCCCAGCAGAGGTGATGTGCTCTTGCTGTTGCCTCTCCCAGGTACCTTCTTCCCAGTACCAGCGGTCCTCATGTTTAAAGACACATGAGGATACTCTGATTGTCAGCAATTCCAGCACCTCTGTGATTCGGGCGTTCCCGAGTGATGCCTGAACCTCACCCTTCTCCTTTTAATCTTTGTAGTAGCTGAGCCTGCCAGGCAAATTCTGCCCGTGATGTGGTGCTTCAACCTTGTGCAAAGGTAATGAATGTGCTTCAGTGAAGGCAGGTGATTTCTACCAGCTGGAAATCACCAGTTAATACATCCAGAGAAGTTGTGGATGCCCTCTCCCTTGGGAGTGTTTGAGGTTAGGCTGGATGTAGCTTTGAGCAACCTGTTCTTACAGAAGACACTGTCCATGGTGGGGGGGGGAGGGGTAGGAATAGGTTATTTAAGGTCTCTTCCAACCCAAACGTTTCTGATTCAATAGCAAAGACTTTCAGACCCAGCTGCACCATCTGAAGCCACAGCTGATCAAATTTCTCCAGTCAGCAGCAAGAACTTGCTGATTCCTAGAAATTCCATGTCTTGTAGAAAGATGGGAGTGATGGTTGTCTGTCAGCCATTCAGTGCTGTGCTCCAGCCCCTGGCAGGACATGAGGATGTCAAAATGGTGTTATAATGGGAGACAGATATTCATGGCCATCAGGAGCTCTGTGGAACTCCTTGCTTGAGAAAGAGCATTTGTTTCTGTCTCCTGCTGCCTTCCATTTCAGAAAGCTATACTGGATTTTTACATTTCCACCTGAGCCTTTTGTTGGAAAGAACCAAAAAGCTATAAAAGTCATTGTTATTTATGGAGATCTCTATGACGCCTTTATACAAGGAAAGCTTCTCACAACATCATCTATAATTTTTAATGAGACTTCTCAATTTTGACTGCAATGGCCTTACCTGTAAACATATTTGTGATAAATACACACATTAGATTCTTGAGTTATGTTTTAAAAATACTTCTGGTTGGGATTTTCTGGATGATGACTCAGTGTGATTCTTTTCTCACTGGAAACCATGCCATACTGTAACAATCCAAGATCTCCCATGGAACTGAATGCACATCTTGTACCTAGAGCAGGCAGCTCCCCTGCCTGTTAAAGGGCTGGATGGGGCTGAGTCAGGTTTCTGATATTAAAAACTACTTTGGGAACTTAGGAGGTAGGAGCTGCATGGGTATTGATGGAAGCTACTTCAATAGCCGTGAAGGTGTTTGCTTGTTGTTGGACCCTACTTTATTCTGTTGAACTGAAAGCACTTCTCTAATTCCTAAGAAGAATACTTGGTCCAAACACAAAGTGGAGACTGCCTTACTGCCAGCACAGGCACATGGAAGCAGAAAAACTTGGAAGCAGGAACTCTGTTCCTGCTGCTCTTGTGTGCTTTCAAGTGACTATCACTTGGCCTGTTGTTCCTTGAGATAATTTGCAGGACACATGTCCAAGGTTTGGTGCTACAGGTCCTCTGCAGCTCTAAAAGCAAATCTGGGATGAACCCAGGACAAACTGGCTTTGCTTTCTGGGAACATCCACAAGGAGGAGAATAAAGAATCTGTTCTGAAATAAGTAAGGCCTTGGGAAGCCTAGGAAGAGGGGTGTCAGCTTTAGTCTACCTTGAGTGGTGCAGAATAATCTGTCAGTGGAAATATAGCTCTTCAGAGCTCTGAGAGATGCCATGAGGTGCTCCTTGCAATTTAGCACCCAGGCACTCAGTGCCTGACAATTCCTCATCACATCCCCAAAAAGAAGGGAGATAAGGGAATAAAATGCCAGAAATGGCTCTATCAATTGGTGAATCTATGTCAGGTTTTCATTGAAACAGTGGAGAGTGGGGCCAGCAGTCTGCAGCTTTGCTTGATAAAGAGATTCCTACACATACCCAAAAAAAATCTAGCAAAGCCATTACCTTTTATCTCTGTTGTACAATAACACCAAGTGGAGGGTGTTAGTCACTTCTGGAAGACGGAAAGGAATTTTACAGCATAGAAGCACATCTCATTTTTTTCTTTTTCCAAGATTTTGTCCATCTGTTCCCTTTTCCAAAAACAAACAAACTATTAATACAGTGTGTTGATGAAGCCTTCTGTTCAAGGCCCTGAAAGTTCTTTACAGAAATTCATGGTTTTATTTACAAATAAAGTCTTTAAGAAATAAATATTAAATTACCTGCTTCCCACAGGGCAGATGCCAGAGAGCCTGTGTGTGTGTAGAGCTGATACCATGATGGGGCCCTGATTTTGGACTGTGGAGAACTTGATTCCCAGTCCTATTTCAGCATTCCCAAGGCATTGTACACTAATTCCCTATTTTCCCTTTCTCAGTTCCCTTGTCAAACAAGGGCTCTTGTTTTCTTCTGCTCAGCCTTGCCTATCTGTGACCTGACTGTACAGACAGACCATGATCCTGTCCATGTGGTTATTTCTGCAGTGTGGCATAACCAGAAATTTTAGCAACACAATGTTTGTTGCCAGATTGGCTGGGTTGGATAGCAATATCAGTGTAGTCCTGGCAACAGGATACAATTCCAGCTGCCCTAATGCTTGCTTAGATTCCTGGGCAGGTTTTCTGTCTGCACCAAGGTCTTTGCTGCTGCTGCTGCAGTGCTGTTGGTCCTAAAGGTAGCTTGTAGGGGCTACAAGAGTTCCTGTCATTCCTCTAATCCCCTTGAATGTGATGTGGTGCAAGGACATTGGTATAGCTTGTGGAACTGGGGCCACTGATCCCAAATCTTACTACTTTTACTTTTTAAAAGGCACTAGTGACACCTGTAAAGCACTGGAGGAAATATCCATGTGGTGAGGACTACAGATTGAGGATCTCCCCGAGAAATGACTTCCTAAAAATCTTGTTGTCTAAAGCATCAGAGCAAGGGACTGCCAGCCTGGGACAGCAGCCCAGTCATGATGTTCTCTTAGTATTTTTTTTTTTGTCCTTTTTGTTAATGGAAGAGACAACAGATAAATTGGATTAAATGCCCCAGATGGAAAGCTTTGGTTATCAGGAACAAAGCAAAGGCATCCAAGAAAGAAAGGAGTCAAATGTATCCAGCTCTGAAATGTATTCAGGAACATCCCAGTTGCTACTTATCAAAAGTCAGAACCTCAGAGTCACAAAAAAGCATCTGAAATTCCTTAATAGAGCAATCGATACAAAGTTTTGGGTTTTTTAATGGAAAATACTTTGCCTTCTCACTCCATTTTGAAATAGAGTTCATGGTGGTTTTCAAAATCAAGTCTGCAAGTCTGAGTGAACTTGTGAGCCATTTATCCTAAGTACAGACTCTTTAAGTTGACCTGAACTGAATAAAAATGACTTTCAGCAATTTTGCATTGCAAAATCATGTTCCAGCGAGGCATAGGTGGTAGCTTCTGCTCAGGAGCTCAGAATAGGATTAGTAAAGTGGGTAGGGTTTAGGAGTATGGTGGGATTGTAGAATGTGGTAGGTGTAGCAAATAGAGCTTGGGTCATACAGGTGAAATGGGCACATGTTTTATGTATTCATAGGGAGAGGTTGCTTGGATGAGCTGAGTAGCCATGGAGAAAAGCTGCATCTTCTATAAGGGGGGTGGTATCCACCTTTCCCCCACCCAGGAACAGTACAAACAGTAGTGAAAGTACTTACTGTGTGTTTACATCAGGAGATGCTCGGAGGCAAAACCTCTTGGACGAGAAGTTTCTTGTCTAAAAGGATCAACTGATCCTTTCTTTGCCACAGCAAGGGAGTTCTTCTGTCAGTCTTGGGGGAAAGTGCCTTTTCACTGTGGGATAACCAAGGGCAGCCAAGGCTTCCTCACTCCAGCAGAAAGCTCAGCCTGCAGGGCTGAGGTGCCTGCATCCACATTCAGAAGACTGGGACCTGCCTTGTGCTTGGTTTCTTTGGGTGGTGAATATGCCACACATATAGGCAGAGAAGACTGAGCTGCCTGGAAGAGTGACTATGGGTCTTAAAAGTCTGATGTGATTCCAGATTAAATAAAGAGGCAATGCTGGAGAGCAATGTGAAGGGGCTTCTGGACAGCATGTCCAGTTCTCTGGGAAGGTTGGAGGAAAATGAGACTCAGAACTCAGCTGTTTTCCTACTGATCTGCTTTCTCACCATTTCACATCACAAACTTGTGAAAGCTGCTGAGCCTTTGGGTAGAGAAAGTATCTTTGTTATGAGATCTTAGGGCTACTTGGTGGCAAATGACATGGCAAAAAAAAGATATTTCAGAAGGGGAACAGTGGGAGTTCAGCACAGTCTGTACCAGAGAAGTTAGACTGGATATTGTTGTGCAATTTCTTGTCATGACTTGGTGTGACCTCCATTATACCCATGAGATCACCTCCAGTGAGTATCAATAACCTGTTCTCCTATGCCTTAATGTATTTTTAGTACAGTGTAACTGCCAGAAAATAATATTGCTTCTGGAAGGTTTCACTGCAACATTTAGTTATACATTTATCCTATTGTCTGTGAATTCAGAATCCTTAGTTATCTTGAGCCCAATACCTGCAAAAGAAAAGGTCAGGAATATATTTCCATTATAGTTTTAAAATAAGATCAGAAGTCATTGTTTTATGGCCTGGTGATATACAAATTCTGATACAGATTGTGGAAGGCAATTCCTAGCACCTGGACTGGGATATTTTTATTTATTCTAACTTACTGATGAACTAGTGAATTAAAACCTATAAACTATGCATATGAACTGCCACACAGATTTTGTTCCATCTCCATCAGATGTAAGTTCTTGTAGTTAGTGTTGCTAGATCATAGGTACTAGCTTAAGGCATAACATTGCACATCTTGAATCAAAATTGGGTAGGATTTATGAAGCTGTATAAGAGCCTAAAATATTTCAAGGAATAAATATGGATTAGGGAGAAAAGCACACATGAAATGAGTGATTATAAGGGCTGTGCCATAAATATAATTAATCAAACAGCTTTTGCTTCCACTTCAGTTCACTATATGACAATAACACTTAATGCTCTTTATCAGAGAATCACAGATCATTCTGTAAGGAACTCTTGGTGTTCACATTATGCTGGCAATGAAATATAATACCTAGGAGATACTGTGGTCATCTGAGACTTGAACAAGCCATTACATGTGGCACATGGAAGTACAAACCTTGTTTCCCTTTGTATCTAATGTTATGTCCTACTCACAGGACCATGTTGCCTCCGCATGTACATGTCAGGGTGTGATTACATGAACGTTTGTAAGCACATAAAGCTTCAGAACAGCACGGAAACTGACCAGGACCACAACCAGTGCCAGAATTGCCTAGCTGTGTGTCATGTGAAAGGATTAAGGGAAAAGAAAGAGCCCCCCTGTGGATGGCTTTCCTGAGAAGGGAATGGTTCATCGGGTGTATTTGTTGATTATACCTGAGCTGAAAATCTCAGAGTTTGGTGTTCTGTCCTCTCTGCTGGGACAAGAGACAGCAGCATGACATGGCAATGTGATGGAGCTATGACCTGGGATCCCTTTCTGTTCAGATCTTCTGTGTCCTCCCTCAGACTTTCTCTGTCCTGGCTCTCTGGGAAAGCACTACTTCCTGACCCCTCCACACAACCATGGAATAACCTACACCTTGTAAACAGCACAGCTCAGCAGAGAGCAGATGCTAAAGGGATAAAATATTTCCTGCACCAAGCCCTAAAGTGGTTGGCAAGAATAGGTTGACAGCACTCCACCCTCCTGTAAATGCCTCATATCTCCTGCTGCCAGTCATGACAGAAATACAGATGTAGATTTTCCCAGGAGGATCTAAATGTTCTGGTTGCTATTTGGTAAGGGGGATATTTCTCCAATTAATTATTAAATGGAGCTCTGGCTGGAGTTATGAGCTGCAGAGATGTTGAAGTGAAATGGGGAGAGCATTTTAACCTTTCTGAAGCTCTCCTGCAATGGGCAGCAGGTTTGCCTTGTGGGTCCTGGCCAGTTCTTGTTCTACAGAACATTGTCAAGGCTGGCCAGCAGAGAATGGCCTCACGGGGACTCTGCCAACTTTCATGGCTCATAGACCCATCTTTTCTCTATCCTTGGCAGCAGAAATATGCTGCAAGGAAACTACTACCTATTGCTTGTGGCTTCATCCTGCCCTTACTCTCCCAAGCTGAGATGGAAGGTCTTGGCTGTGCAGTTGTAGGCACCAGGGGAAGCAGACTTGGAAGAAAAGTTGCAGAGACAGGGAGAGAATTGATCGGCTGAGAAGAAGCAATGGGAAGGGTAGCATGGTCTATCAGATATGGGGTTAGATGGGAAATCCAGAGACCTGGACTTTTGTCACCCTAGATTACATAGACAAGATATTGTAATGATCACCTCACTCTGTACAATGGCCATTGTTCCTTGATGACACTGTGAGAAGCCTGTGGGGCCCTGGGCAAATCACTGCATCACCTCATGCCTCAGTTTCTCCACCAGAAAAATAATATTCTGCTATGTTAATGTCCTACAAACAAAAGGCACTTTTCAGGGGCTGAAGTGGAAAGGATTAATTGTGCTGACTTTTCCAGATAGAATTGCTGAGACAGACCCTCCACTGGTATGAATCAGCAGAGTTTGTACAGTGCAAAATATTTACTATTGGACACTGTGTGCAGGAGGATTTTGCTTAGACCCTATGCTTGGCTTTCCAGGTGGCTTAATTGTCCTTACAAAAAACACTGAGGAAACTGAGGCAAGACTCTGCTCCATTCATTACTAGATATCTTATCAAGCTTGAGCTGAGAACACTGCAGACCAGCACAGTGTTCACCTGGCCACATCTGCCTCTGGGGACCCTGCTGTAGAACAGGTGCAAAGGCCAAAGGTGTAATAAGGCTCTGTTTCAGCTTATAATCTGCCTAATATTGTGTGAGGCTCTGCTCTTCTACTCAATAAGTGTAAACAGTAGGTACCCTGAAGCTGTGTTTATCCGTGTCTTAGCAGCTGCAAAACAATAATGTGTAATTGCAGTGGTTTGGTTCTGGTCTTCTTTCTCAGCAGTACTACAAAGGAGAATGGTGTGAGATTTCTCACCAGTCCAAGGCCAAACTCAACAAACAAAAATCTTAAGTAAGGAACAAGGAAACCAGGAATGACCTCTGAAGAGTTCACTCAGCTCCAGAAGAAAGCCTTTCCCAAGGTCCTCTGGTTTGTTTTCCTGGTCAGTATTGCCAAGTGGTGCCTTTGTGAGTGTCCTGCTGCTGGCCCTGGCAGGTGCAACACCTCTCCTTGCTGTGGTCGCTCATGTCACACTGAAGTTTGCTGTAGGGGCCAACTTCAGGTTAAGCTTTGGAGGAGCACAAGACAAAAGGAGAGTATCTTCCTCACAAAAACTTGCTTAGGCTAAAGACCCATGTGAGCCTCTTCTCTTTTCCACCCACTCTTTTTTTCCCACCTGCAATATTTTCCTAGGAAATGCCCAGTTTGGGGCTCCAGAGTTTTTTTTGCAGTCTGGACTCAAGGACTTTGTTAACAAGCACAGCCACCCTCACCTGTCTGGGGAGATTACTTGAAACACAGCTTGCTGCATTAATCAAGCCGTGTCACCAAAGCATGTTCATCCACCTCTTTGTCCTTAACCAGTCATCTGCAGACAACTCAGATGGAGGCCTTGTGGGGAAGAGTCCTGGCAGCCCACTGGTGTTTGAGTGAGGAACAGGAGTCTTGCTCTTAAATCAATCCCTGCCTTGCTGCTCAGCCTGGCTCCCCCACATGACTTGTTTATTTTTTCCTTTAGCCTGCTTCTCTCCTCTTTTCCATGTGGTTGTCATGAGAAGTCCCAGGGCTGCTTCTGATTCTGCATGCCCTGGTTTCAGTGCTGCAGTCCCCTTCAACAGGGAAGGCTGCCCCAGGACCCTCAATTTCCACTGTAGCTTTACATCCTCTTTCTAGGCTGTGCCACTGAATTTGGGGACAAGCCTTTTGCATTTGTGTCCCCTTGTTGCTCCTACCTGTGCAGTGTGGTTGGTGACAGCTTCTCCTCCCAACAGCATCAGCAAAGGCACCATTTGCTGGGGGCTTTAGAGGATGAAAATCGGCTTGGGGTAGGAAAACATCCAAGCCGACTTCTTACCGCTAAGCTGTCGGCAGGATGTGCTGAGGTGTTTAAATATTGATGCAAACACAGAAGAAATAGATGCCTTCTTCCGGAACAGGTGAGGGATTTACAGCATAAAACATCCCAGAGCTCTTTGCCAGCACTGGGTAGGTCACAGCTGTTCCTCCCTGGTACAAGCACATGGTAGCTGTGATGGTGAAAACCCCTCATCTCCTGCCTGCCTCAGCCCAGAAAGCTGAAAGCCAAGTAAGGAGAGATGGATTCTCAGAGGAAAAGGCTTTCCTGTGCCTGAGGAGGAATTCCCAGCCTGGGGGTAAAAACCAGATGGAAATGCTGAGAGCTGTAAACTGAACCTCTCCCTTGAGGCTTTCTAGGGAGAGGGGACAGAAAGCTGCTGAGCTTGCACTTTGTTGTCTAGGAGATGGAGTTCAAGCCTCCCCACTAAAATCAAATATTTGCAAATGGAGGGGAAACTCTATTTCTGGGGATGTTTGCAGTGGGATTTGTGGAGCTTTCTGCCAGCAGCTTGTAAGCCTGAGCCAGAATTACAGGTGTGAAGGTTTTTGGTGTTTGTTTTTTTTTGCATCTAAATATTCAGTCTTTCTCACTTGTGCCCAGAAGAGGTACAGAAGAAGCCTTGATTTGCCTTTCAACATGTTTCTTGGGCTCTGGCTCCTGCTGTTTGTCTTAAACTAATTGGGAAGAAGGTACACTAGTAGTAAACTGGACTTACTACTCACTAACAATGAAAACCTGCTCTGTAGTATCTCTGTTAGTAATAGACTTGGCTGTAGTGACTACAGTATTGTGGAGATATCCCTGAGGACTGGAGGAAGGCTAATGTCACCTTCATCTGTAAGAAGTGTCTAAAGGAGGACCCAGGTAATTATAGACCCTTTAGTTTCACTTCAGTCTCTGGGAAATGCAGTCCTCCTGGGACTGTCACAAGTCAATCAAAGCATGTGGTTGGGAAAAGCAAACATGGATTTACCAGGGGCAAATCATGCTTGATAAACCTGATGACTTTCTGTGACAAAGTTACCTGCTAGGTTGATGCAGGGCAAGTGGTGGACATCGCCTACCTGGACTTCTCCAAGGCTTTTGATATGTTCCCCAACAGCCTCCTCCTGGAGAAACTGACTTGTTACAGCCTTGACAAGTGGTCTGTGCAGTGGGTGGAGAACAGGCTGATGGACCATACCCAGAGGGTGATAGTAAATAGTTTATCCTCAGACAGGCAACTGGTCACAAGTGGGGTCACTCAAGGATTGATATTGGGCCCAATACTGTTTAACATCTTCATAAGTGACCTGGATGTTGGGATCAAGAGCATGCTGATGAAGTTTGCTGACAACACCAAGAGGAGTGGAGAGGCTGACACTCCAGAAGGGACACCCACCTTCCAGGATGACCTGGACAGACTGGAGGAGTGGGCTAGAAGAAACCTTATGAAGTTCAGTGGAGAGAAATGTAAGGTCTTGCAACTGGAAACATATAACCAAGGAGTGCAGTTCAGACTGGGATCCACCTGGCTAGAGAGCAGCTCTGTGGAAAGGGACCTTGGGGGTCTTGGTGGATAACAGGCTCAACCTAAGTGAACAGTGTGCTGCAGCAGCAAAGAAAATCAAAAGGATGCTGGGCCGCATCAACAAGGTTATCACCAACAGATATATAGAGGTCATCATCCCTCTCTATTCAGTGCTTGTCAGACCGCACCTGGAGTATTGCATTCAGTTTTGGTCCCTGCTCTACAGAAAGGATGTGGACAGGCTGGAGAGGGTCCAGAGAAGGGCCACAATGATGATCAGAGGACTGGAGGACCTGACATATGAGGAGAGGCTGAGAAAACTGGGTTTGTTCAGCCTTGAGAAGAGAAGGCTTACGAGAGACCTTATTACCACGTTCCAGTACTTAAAGCGTAGCTACAAAGAAGACGGAGACTCCCTGTTTGCAAGAAGTCATATGGAAAAGACAAGGCATAATGGGAACAAATTCCTCCTGGTGAGATTGATTGGACATAAGAGGTAAATTTTTCACCATGAGGACAGTCAAACATTGGAATAGTCTTCCTAGGGAAGTGCTACGTTCCCCCACATTGGACAGTTTCGTCAGCTTGACAGGGTGCTGAGCCACCTCATGTCGAGAGACCTTATTACCACGTTCCAGTACTTAAAGCGTAGCTACAAAGAAGACGGAGACTCCCTGTTTGCAAGAAGTCATATGGAAAAGACAAGGCATAATGGGAACAAATTCCTCCTGGTGAGATTGATTGGACATAAGAGGTAAATTTTTCACCATGAGGACAGTCAAACATTGGAATAGTCTTCCTAGGGAAGTGCTAGGTTCCCCCACATTGGACAGTTTCGTCAGCTTGACAGGGTGCTGAGCCACCTCATGTGAACTATAGTAGTACTTAGAAAGGTTGGACCAGGTGATCCTTGAGGTCCCTTCCAGCCTGGCATTCTGTGATTTTATGAACATTTACAGTCAAGTTGGATGGGGCTCTGATCAACCTTATCTAGTTGCAGATGTCCCTGCTAATTGCAGGGGGTTTGGACTAGGTGACCTTCTAAGGTCCCCTCCAACCAAAACTGTTCTATGATGAATGTAAAGACAGTGGGGGTGGGGGGG
>NW_009951958.1:4408460-4431422 GCF_000747805.2 Chaetura pelagica
GGGCTGACTGAGGAGTGAAGGATGGATGCGAGTGGAACGAGGAGGATTAAAATACTTAACCATTTTCTCAACATTTTGGACAAAGTCTTAAATTCTTTGATAAGGTGAAAATGAGAGTCAGAGATTTTTTTCCAACCATCTGCAACTTCAAAGTCCCAGTTAAACCTTAAAAGCTCTTAGGGCCAGTGTCCGTTTTTTTTTTTTTTCGCATTACAAAATCAGCATTTACAGCTCTGGCCTTGCTTGGGGGCAGTGCTGTGTCCCCCCACAAGACTCTCCTGTGACCACCCCCTGCTCACCCAGATCAACGGCTTTTCCTAAACTCAGCTCCCAGCTGGCTGACAGAGCAGCACTGCACTGCTCCCCAACTGCAGCTGCTGTGCCGCATCTGCAAAGAAGGGCTCACCACTGCCTTGGGTTTATTTCACTAATGCCAATTTTTCTAATTATAGACCTGTGGCTATCAGCCAATTGGTTCCATTTTTGAGGCTCGTTATTGGATTTCGGATGTCAGGCTGAATTTTTCCTAACTGTCCATAATAACAGTAATAGCTTGACTTCCACCATGAGACAATTAACCTTCTTAAAGTTAAGTGCCTCAGGCTGTGCCTCAGAAAGATTCCCTCTGCAAAACAGACAATTACCTTTACTTAATAACCTTTCCCTTTTTAATCTGATATTAGTGCCAAAGTAAATGTAAAGGGCAGCGCTCTATGTCCCCTCTTAAGTACTTTAAATGCCTGTCCGTGGAGGCTAATGAGCTGCCATTTTGCTTAATCTAGAGTTGCTGTGGATCTAAGGATACTTTGCAGTCTCTTCCATTTAAAAAATAAAATCCAGAAAGTAAGGGTATAGCTCTGCTTTAACTTGTGTTGAAACTTTGTATGTGACAAACAGGAAAATCCATGGTGCAGAAAGAAAAAAAATGATGTTCAAACTGCTAAGCAAGGCAAAGCAGATTGAGTATTGTTGTGATACTGGATTACAGCTGGTTTCAGTGGGGAGCAGTATCAGTGTCTGTAAAGCAGGAATTTGTCACTGTAGCTTTGTAGGGTTAGCCCAAGCCCCTCCCATCAACTCCGGTGCAGATGTAGGATGGGGAGAAAAAGCTGGGCAGTTTTATAGGTTACCATATATCTGTCTGTCCAGAGCACCCATGGTCTGTTGGTCCTGGCCTGCCAGGAACTCTGACCTCGCCAGTCATGGCTGCAGCAGAGCCACAGCACAAGCACAACTGCCATGCAGATGTCATTTATTTATGGATTGCTGCTCGTGGCAATTAGTATGTACAACATCAGTAACTGTTGAGACACAAAATGTTCTCTCAGCAAAGTAGTTAGTGCTCTGCCGACCCTGTATTTTGCACTTTCAGTGACAGTTCTCTAAGAATACTGTGTTCAGCCTTTGGTAAAATCACACCAAAATTTCTGAGGTAAACATGTAGCTGTAGGCAATTCTCTATTATGTGAGCAAACCCTATTTTTCTAAGAATGCCAGGTAAAAAAACCCCCAACAATAAAAAAGTGGGCTTAAACCCAGGAAAAGTAGGGGTGTGGTTGCTCTCAGGGAAGATGCTCATTTCCTTTGTAGCTCTTAAATTTGTGTCTTTTGGATGTATTTCCACATGCTGCAGAATGTTGCTTTTGTTTGCTTCATTACCTTGCCCCAGCTAAGTCCATTACCTGCCACTGAGCCAACATTTACTCTCTTCTTGTAAGAATCCTCTGGTTTCATCATCTCAATATAATGAGGTTTATATTATTTTTTATTATAATAGAAGCAGCCTCAGGTCCTAATCAAGATATTGGGCTAATTGCTATGGAAACCTAATTAGGCAGACTGTGTCTCAAACTCTGTAAATATTTATACATACACTTAACCATCTGCATGCAAACCAAGCCACCCCAGCCATGGGAATGAAACTTAGCACATGCTGAAGTGTTGATGGGGTGGGAGTCTCCTTTAAGACTTTAAGTTTCACTGTGCTGCAACAAGCAGAGAGGAGCATGTAGTGGTGGTAAACAGATTGGAATTGTGTCTGTGCAGATCAGGATCAAATCAGATAGGGGCTGGGTTATGGGTCTGAGTTAAGAGCTGAACAGAACTTGGGAGCTGCTGTGGTTTTTTTATCTTATAGAATAGTAAGCAAAAATGTGAGTCACTCTACCAGACACAAACATAAATATAAAAACACAGGGATGTGTGAAGTCTCTCTGGCCAGAATTAACTAAGGTGTCCTGTGCCATTTCTTATCACAGTGTTTTAAATGTTATTTGAAAGATGTTTTTTAACTCAATTTTAGAACTTGCTTTGCATGCTACAAACAGTTCAGATTTACATGTTTATTGCAGCTGAGAGAAAATTCAGTATTAGCTTTGGTATAAACACCTTAGACCACTAAGGTATTGACTTTAGAAGCTGGGTATGTGGAAATAATCAAAACCCTTTCATAAACAGATTAATGAGGAGACAAAAATGCACAAGTGCAAACTGCTAGGCTTTGAACAGTCACATCTTGTGCAGTGCCTTTATATATTTATTTAATTTAACAAGTATTTTAATTGGTTTTGCTACATGTCAGTTGTGGGAATGGTGTGGTGGGGTGAATTTGCCATAGACTAAGAGCTGCTGGAAGACAGAAGTATAATAATGTAGCTGGAGCTCTCTGCATGAAACAGCAGGTCCTGGTGCTGATCCTTTATTTCTGGTTTCTTCCTTGGCAGTAGAACCTTCCCAGTCTTTATTTCTATTTATTTCTTTTTTCCCCTTTTGTCTGACCCTTGCTCCCTTATATATGCAGCCTTCCAATTGTACATGCAATATTTAGCCTCTCAGGTGGTAAGGAGGTAGAGAACAAAGGTATTTAATTTAGTATCACTAATGCAGCAGGTAGATTCTCTGCCACAAAAGCTGAAGATCTTCCCAAGTTTTTGTGCTCGAGTACATTGTCCATTTAATGCCGTTTATAGCCCGCAAATAACCTTGCATGCGGAAAGCAGCGAAACAATCCAAGAAAAAGAATAAGAATTACCCCGAAAGCAAAATTAAAATAAATCCTTGTGACCTGCTTTTAAACCCTGCACTTTTGAAGCAGGGGGGACAGGCAGGAGATGGGGCTGCTCAGAACAAACGTTTCCTGTGCGTCTGAGTCACCGCAAAGCTCAGCAGCTCAGTCCTGCCAGGGACGCCTCGCAGACCTCGCTCTCCATTCAGGACTGTAAATTTCCTTCCTGAGTTTGTTAGCAGCGAACAATGTGTGTTAAAAAACCAAAACAAAGCAAAACAACAAAATCCCCCAACCCAAAATCTACTCTAGGTGCTGTTATTATGCAAAACAACTAATGAATAAGCAACCTGCTGCCTTTGGAGGAGCCATGCGATGTGGCACCAGCTGTGGCAGAAAGTGGAGAGGCAGCTCTTCCAAACCTGGAGATAAAGAAAGGATCTTAGTGGGGCTGGTGGAAAAGTTTCCATTAAACACACTTCTTTTCACCTGGTTCTTGAGTAACTTTATTGCTTTCCTCTGAAGTTACATCATTTCTGTACAAAATGTCAACTTCTTACTAAACCAACCAAACAGGAATCTCCTCTCTCTTTGCTAATCTGAATAATTTTGACCCTGGGAAAATGTCGCTGAATGTGCCAGAGCAAAATTTGAGTTCAAAGACCTCAAGTCTTCATCAGCCTCCAAGAAGCAGGTTTTCCACCTGCTGTCCTGACCCCAGGAAGGGCTTCCAAAAGTGGGGGGATAACAGGCTGGGATGCCAATGTCACATGGGAAAACCAAGGCAGGGCTCTGAGGGAGATGGGTCCAAGCTCTCTGGTGTTCCAACTCCACAGCCAGCCTTAATTTCAATTTCTTATCTTGCATTTATTTTTTTTTTTCACTGAGATGCTGACTTTTTTCTTACAGGAAAACTGCATTTCAATGATTGCTGAAGTTAAGGCTTAACCTAAGTAAGTTCCAAATTTTCTTTCTGGCTGAGATGTCGCTTCTAAAGTTTGCCCAAACCTTCAAGAAGAAAGAAAAAAGCCACGGAGATTCAGAGAAACTTGATATTTCTCATGTTTAAAAGGTGAGTTTGTTTTTATAAAGTGAGCTTCTCTTTGTATGTCAGAAAGGTGAGTGGCAGAAGTGACAACAAAACATGCAGCTATTTTTAGATTTGCATTTCACTGTGAGGAGTTTTTTTCACCCTCTCCCCTTCTCCCTTTAGGAAGAAGTGTTAAATTAGCAATGAAAACAGCACATTAGCTGACAGGTAGTGCAAATGATCTAATCATGAGACAGCATTAAAAAAAACAACAACAACAACAATTCAGCATGTTGTGGATGGTGGAGTTATTTTCTTCAGCAATTACATCTCAGGAAACTCTCCTTAGACATTTAATGGGTTGCAGTTAAAGAATTTTTAAAGCACATTTTAGAGTTACTGGTAGTTGAAAAGGATCAAGTATTTCATAGTTGCTGCTAAGTTTTAGGACTGATGATGGCACATCCCAAGTGAAATTATTTTGCTAGGAAGCTGGCAGTGCCTAACACCTAATGCTGCAAAGGAGAGCTTGTCTAGGCATCAAAGGAGAAGAGACAAGATGCAACACTGGGCATCTTGAGCAAAAAGCCTTACTCAGCCAGGGTCCAAAAGCGATGTTTTTGTAATGTTTATTCCTAACTGTGAACTTCTGCAATAAGTGCAGAGTGCTACTTGGCTCCTTAAGCAGCTGCGCTGATCAGCTGGCGCTCTTTTCTGTTACCATGTGAATTTATGGAGCTGGTGTCACACGCTTTGTTAGAGGAAATATATGGTGGTTTTGCCATAGGGACTGGACACCCATAATTCTCATTTTCTTTGCCCGCTCATAAATCTCTGCTGCTCAGCTGCACAGTTATTACACTTGTGCTGCTGCTGTAATCCCATGGCTGGAGCAGGGCTGTGGCAGCGCCTGGCAGGGGAAGCGCTGAGTCACCCTTATCGCTCCAGTGGAGATGAAATGCTGCACAGGGCTGGGACTGCCTGCCTGGCAGGGGAGATTCATGTGCGTACATCTGCTTCAGGGGCACACAGACCAACAGCTCCTAGGTAGATGCTGAAAGCTACCGGGTGCCTTGGAAATCCCACTTGTTTGCGTGGGGTTTTGCCATCTTGGATAATGTTTTCTGGTTTTTGGTGTCTGATCAACACCAAAGCAAAGCTTTGCATTTCAGTTTCTTCTCTAAGATCCTGCCCTTTCTTCCCTTCTCCCTGTTTTTTGCCAAGGTCAATGCACCAGCCATGCAGGACTTGGTTGTACATCATCAGTGTGTGTGAAGTCTTGCCTTGCTCTGCAGGCCTCTGATGGTGGCTCTCAAGAAGAGCAAACTCTTTTGTTGCTCAGACATCTTCAGCCTAGCTGGGCTCAGGATTGGTTTGATGATGTGAGCTGCTCTCTTGGACCCAAGTCTTTGCTAGGGCACTGCTTTCTGTCTAACACTGGAATAATTCTGTGCACAGTGGCTGCTGCTGCCTGTCTCACACCAGCTTTGCTTTTAGTCAGTCTCTTCTCTCTGCTTCTCAAGCCTCCAAGCCGCCTTTCACCTCACTCAGCCACATGCTGCAGCTGTCCTTTCATCTTCTCCTCTCTGCCTGTGGAAGTACCCTTTCAGCCTCATCCAAGCCATTCTTTGAGGAATCCCTGTGCAGCAGGGCATGTGGCTGCTGCCTCTCATGTGGTCGCAGTGCCCTCTCTGAGCCCTGCACTGACCCACACTGTGCTGGCAGTGACGGCTGCTCCGCTGCCTGACCTTCAGGGAAGTACTGCTCTCCCCTGGGCCTCTGTTTCTCTTTCAGCCTTTCTGGTTGTGCTCAGGCCAAAGGTTGCTGCGTGTGACAAGCCTGACAGTACCGTGACAGTCTGGTCTCAGCTGGGAATGCTGCTGTGATGCAGATAACTGCAGCACTGTGAGCCCTGTCCCCTCTGTGAGCTCTGGACCATGCCCCTGCTCTGCCCCTTGTCTGCACAAACTGCAGTCTCTCATGTCTACTGTCTGGAGAGAAACGAGTCTTCCCAGGGACGTTTGGTTTCTGTGGCCTCTCCCTCACCTTTGTGGAACAGTAAAGACTAAAAGGTGGCTGCTTATTCCAGAACTGGGCTGACTGCACTAGAGGTCTTGGCCCTATGTTGGGGACACAAAGGTAAGCTTTGGCTGCATCTATCTGTGACCCTGCCAGCCACCTAGGAGCCCCCAGGAGCAGCAACTGGAGGTAGGAACAGCACTCGGATGCTCCCAGATGGGTTCCTGTCCCTTCAGGTTCCTGAAAAACTACTGAGTGTGTGGAACTCATCCCAAAAGCTTGCAGGGGTTCAGCCTCAAGGAATAGTATACCCCATTGGAGGGAAAATGTCTGATGACAGAGGACCACCACAGTAGTTGTCTCAGGAAGCTTGCAGCCCTCAGGAATGGTGATATATTCTCTTGAACTTCTGCAGGGAACTTATCCAGGGCTTACTCACTGCCATAAGGTCTCATGGGTACAAACCCCTGCTCCACCTGTGCACTGAGGTGCAGCTTTGTTAGGTGTTGAGTGTCCCCTCATACCCCCAAGGGGCTCAAGGATGTCCCCCATCTGTGCTGTAAGGAGCATGGAGAGTGGGGATGAAGACATGGAGTCTCTTTTCTCCCAGTGCTGTGTGTTAGCCCGCCGTGCTGGAAAGTGATCTATTGATCAGGATCCATTGCCAATTATTTCCCGGAGAAGCAAGCAGTGAATGAGGCAGGGTTTGTGTCTCTGACACGTACTTTCCTCCCTGGGGCAGTGCACTTACCTCCTGCTCCACCACCAGAATGAAGGGAGAGCATGAGCCAGCCCAAGACTATCATTGCTTTCTAAAAGGCAGAGTGATGGAGATGGCAAATGATGGGCATTGACTGGTGGAGCTCAATTCCTGATCATCCCATTTTGACAATAAAATTACACATTTTGATAATAAAAACTTCCACTTGGAGAGTTTGTTCCAGGCAGGAATTTGCTCTACTATTCTGCTCCTCTGGAGCTTTCATAAGCAGGTTTCTTCTCTACCACAACAGAAAGATCACCTCTTTCATAATGAATTGCCTTCAACTACCACGAGCCAAGCTTAGGGGTTTTTAATGTTTTTGTTGTTTTTTATTCGTTGTTTTTTTTAAATGTAGGAGCATAGAAAATTAAATCTGTCAGATTTTTTTAAGCAATTATTTTAAGCACTGTGAATAAACAAGGAGTGCCTGACAAACACCTGTTATTTTTCCCATCATGAGTTTGGCTGCTGCTGAACAGTCAGAAATGCTGCTCTTTATAGGATCAAGTGTGTTTATCTGGCAGAGAAGAATGGGGTTTGTTTTCACTGTGATATAATGCACTGGCTGCTGTATAAAGCACAGCACCAACTTTTATTGAATAGGAGGCATGTATTCCCTGGCTTCCTCCTGGTTGCTGACAAATTGGCGAGGCTCAGTTGCTTCCACCCTAGAACAGGCACCTCAGATTTGGGCAGAAGGAACTAGGGACATTTTACTACCCAGTTCTCAAAACTACTTGGTTTGCTGGGAATATGGAGCTGAGCTGCAGTACAAGAATTAGTTCAGATCTGGCTCTCAGCCACCTTCTGAAGAAATCAGGGGGTGTCAAATCTAAGTTTCTGAATGTCAGTAGGGGTAAGGTCTACCTGGAAGTCCCTATTCCCAAAAAGCACTGAAAAGGGGAGGGGTGGAAAACACTGTTGGGATGTTTCTATGATCAGCTGCTTCCTCACTGCTCCTTTTCCCACTGTTTCTGCCTGGATGAGGAAGAAGAGGGCAATGCTCAAACAGTAGAATCCAGTGCACAGGCAAAACAGTGTGCTGTTTTGGGGCAGAGGCAATTGACTGGCTGAGCTGACCTGATTGAGCTGATGCCTCCTTTTCCTGCCTTAACCTTTGCTGAAAATTGTCACCTCTCACCCATCTTTCCTCTGGCTGGAGGAATGCTACAGAGCAGCTGAGAGGGAGCCCCATGTGCAGGGCATGGCCTCAGGGAAGGCAAACAAGAGGTCGCAGAAGGCTGGGACTCCATGGCAGAATGAGACAAGGAATGGGGGCTGTCAGTAGTGGATTTGCAGCATGCACTTGGATTTGCAGGTCAGGCTTGAAGTGACCTGACCAGTGACAGTTCCACAGAGATGAGATCCTTTGTCCTCCTTCCCTCAGGTATTAACCAACCACCAGTGTTATTTTTCAAGTGCATATCTCAAGGGAGCAAGGCTCTAACAAGCTAAGACAAGCACCACATTAGCCCCTAGCAAGGATGATTTTAGCATGGACACTTACAAAGCTCGATTGTAGCCAGCCAGCAAGTGCCCTGCCTCCTGGATTTTGCTGGTTGTTGGTATGGGAAGAGGTGTTTTGTTTTTTTCCCTAACTTTTCTTGCTTCTCAAGAGTTTCCCATAAACCAGTGCACATTTTGAAACTCAGTTAAAGCCCAGAGACTGCAGGAAAAAGGTGAGGGGTCACTGGGATTAACTCACTCCCCTTACTGGTTGTGTTTTTGAACAGTTCAGATATCCATGTGTCTGGTTTTCCCCCTTTTCCTACTGATCTGTTCATAGTTCTGCACCAGATCTGTGCTCTGCCAGTCGAGGTGCCCTGAGCAGGATGTGGTGCAGGGACAGAAGGTGAGCAGGATACCATGTGCAAGGCAGAGGTTTGCACACCAGACTTGCTGGTTTAGCAAAGCACTGCAAGTCAAGCACAACTTGAAAAGCTGTGAGAGAAGCAAAGAAACTGTACCAGTTGTTGCTCTTTAAATGTCTCCAGCAATAAGCAGGTAGGCAGCTAGTCTGCATCACTTCTTCTGAGCTTCTGAGTGGTGAATGGGGACAGCAGGAGCCTTTGCCAACTGCTGGCTAGTGGCAGAAAGGATGTTTTTAATGGTTAAGGTGTAAGACAGGTAACAGAGAACAAGCTTCCATCCCGGGCGTTGTTAACAGTAAACTGTGTGAACAAATCCCTCGGGCCAAAATTTTCATTGCCCTGCCCTTCTGAAAATCAGGCCACGAGTTGCGTAAATCTGGGTGTAGGTACCTAGCAGTAGGCAGCCAGGTTGGAACAGTTTGGCTTTAATCCCTGTGCCTGAGTTACCTCATTTATAAAATGGGGATAATTCTCTGCTACCTCGAGGGATGCTCTGAAGCACAACTCTGTTGATGCTGGTAAAGCATGTCCCAGCTCGCTGGGTAGCTGTTATTCTGTACTTGACAGACGTATATGTCAGAGCTGAAAAAGTGCTTTTGGTGTAGTTCTCTCTGTTGCCACTGGACAGCCTTGAGTCACAATTTCCCTCACTGCAGTGAGACAGAGAGGACTGGGTACACTTCTGGCAGTGCCACAGCTCCACGTTGCAGCTTTAAAAAACACATGAGTCCTGATAACTCTGCCCCTGCCTGTCACTGCTCCAAGATGCTCTTCTGGCAACAGGACCCGCATCTTTTCTCCTTGGAAGGGAGATAAGAGCTCCCAGCACACTGTGTAGGATGACTTTGGAACATCCCCCTGTTAGGAACAAATTTTGTTTATGTCTCCTCAAGTTTATGCAGTTTGCTTTCTTGTAGCATGAACCAAACATCTCTGCTGCAGGTCCAGCTGCATGTAGAGGGCAATTAAAAGATTGAATAGATTCAGAATAGCTCTGGATTTGAACATTCTTCTTATGGGATGAGAGAGTATTTTCCTCTACTTAGCATGAGCTGTGTATAACAGGAAGCATTCCTATCAATTTCTTATACAGACAAATCCTTATTTCATCCCACAATTTCCACATAATTTTCATAGTCAGCAGCAAGACACACTTTCCTGTTCTCCATCCTCCTTTTCCCCAGCACCCTGCCTGTCTCCAATGCTCCTAAGAGAAACACAGATGATGACTACGTGGTTTTATGCTAAGATATATATTTTTATATTTAAAAAGTCTAATTCAACAAAATTCTTATTTGAACAATGCTGGCAGACCAAGCACCTCAAGATCTTGCACTTAGGGTCACTGCCCAATTTAAATAATAAGATGCAGAAAATAAGGCTTTTCTAATTGAAAAGGAACTGGATGCTTGGTTTTCATTTTCTGTCCTGTTGGAAATGAAAAAGTAGAGGAAATCTTGAGAGAAGAGTTATCCTAGAATTCCCTCTTTGGCCTCATCCTCAGGGTGAGGTGATTTAAGTTTGTGTGCCTGTCCTCAATTAAAGCTGCTCTATCTTCTGAGTTTGAGCCCTCACCATAATGACAAACGAACCTCCATGCCCACCTTTGCACCCAGCTGGTTTCATATCAGGTAGTTTCACTGCCCACACATGGGCTAGATAAAAGAGGAGTCTTCAGCTCTTTTGCAATCCTCTTACCTCCTCAGAAACCTTCTGCAATCTGCATTGTCTTGAACAAAGGGTGAGCTAAAATACGAGTGGGATACTTCATTATAACCTCTGGCTGTGCAATGAGTCACACCTGTGATTTTGAAACACAAAATAATAAATTAAGAGGGCAGTAGTGAGATTGATCTGACAACCTGATAATAAAAACACTGGGCAACTTGTCAGCTTCAGCTGAGTAACCAAAGAATGACACTGTCTGCCAAGCATGGGCAAATGATAGGCTCTCTTTGCTGCACTGCTGTCATGTTGTGGCCAACAGCAATGGCTAGTGGTTTGATCAAATGTAAACACCAACTGTATTTTTTAGAGCAAATACCTTTTTGTCCTCATGGAGAAGAAAGGCTGGCATCTAGGAGTCTGAAGAAAGGAATTAGAGTTGGGACTCTTGTTTTTGTCTTGTATTTCTGCCAACAGAAAAATCTCTATAACTCAGTTTGCCTAAAAGTAGATGACTTTATAAATGAGGTTTAAAAAAGTTCAATTACTGTTAGCCTGATTCTCAGAGGGAAGGCACTGATAAATATTCCTTACATTTATTTATTCATCATCGTAGACCGTCACCTCAGTTGTCAAACTGTCAAAGTCTTCTCTTGGTTGACTTCACTTGCCCAGTGCTACAAGACTGTGCAGTGTAGGGTGGGCTCACCATGATGAGCCAACTCAGTGTAAACAACACTGCAAAGCCATAAAAAGCCACATTGTCAACAACTCAGGACACAGCTCCATGAACCAGCTTTGCAGAAGGAACAGTAAAATGCCATCCTTCTACCATCATCTGGGTTCAACAGCAGTTTAATGCCCTTTACAAGGTGATGTCTTTTTCACAAAAGAAAACAAAAACAAAAACAGAATCAGAATTTGGGTAGGAATTCCCCATGGAAATTCACAGAGTTCTTCCCCATGAAAAGAAAAAAAAGGAAAAGGCTTGTCACCAACATGTCTTCTCCTTTGGATGATTATATGAATAGATGTTTGCTACCAGGAAATCCAGGCTCCTCTGTTGTTCTGGGCAAAGATCTCAGTCTCTTTGTGAGGGGGAGGAATGCTCTCAGTGTTTCTTTGGAGAAAGGTGGGGCTGCAGCTGTGTAACTGAGACGTTCACGTGGAGGTTTGGCAAGACTCAAAATTGCCATCAGGACAAAAACATCCCCAAACAAAACAGAATGGAGTAAAATCCCTACTGAAAGCATATACAGGAAACTCAGAAGCAAGATGGGAAAGCTCCTACCACAATCGTAAGATTTCTGGTCTTAAGAGTAAGAGATTAAAAACAACCCTGCAGATTTTTTCTCTTTTCTTATCATTCCGATAAATATGGTGTTTGGGAAGGGCTATTGTGGTATGAGGTAGAGCTACTGTGTTGCTTGTAACTGGGCAAAGTAGAGGATATTTTACTACTTGGTTGTCCTAGGCAGAAACTCTTGGCTTTTGAGCACTGCTGATATAAAACAAAGCACTGGAGGTTTTGCCCATCACTACAATTGCACATTTAGTTTCATGATGTGACATCTTGGCTCAGCCTGTGTATGCCACAATGTCTGAAATAATGACATTTCCAACTGATGGGACAGCAGTGATTGAATTATCAAGGATATAGCCATTTGGACCAGCTGTGAGTTGGAGGATGGTTCATGGGAGTGGATGGGTGATTTCTGTGCACATACAAGCACCTCTGACCCAGTCAGCACTATTCTACTGGACATTTTTCTGTCTTTAGTTTCTGAGTTTGTTAGTATTTGGTTTGCTGGGCACTAGATTCTGCAATAGCAGAGGCAGATATAGATTGCATAGTTGGCAAGTGGAACATGCCATTTTTAGCAGGAAGCATATCTTTTTATATTGCAGGAAGATAATCAATGTATTACAGTAGATCAGCAATGTCTTGGGTCATTTGGGACCATGGGGCAGGATGTGATCCAGTGTCATTCCCAACCTCATGTTCATATTGCAATAGGACATGCCTGTCTCTATATTTTATAAAAGCAGCTCTAGGCTAGGATGCCAAATTGTTCTTAAAGCAAGTGAATCTGGCACTGAGCAAGGAAGGAACTTAGGCCATCTTTTTGGTGGTGATAGAAAGATGAACTAGATAGATGGTGGTTGCTGTATCAGAGCTGGCATTGCTGAGCCTTGTCTCAGCTGTCATTTTACCTAGGGAAAACCTTAAGGGGAGTTCTGAACCCTGCCTGGATCATCACCCCCACTTGCCCAAGCACGTATATGGATTTCATCCAGTGGAACCTAGAAAAGCCTAACAGACACACATCCATAGTGAACAACCCCTAAGAAGGTGTCATAGGTACTATTGCGACCTGTTATCTTTAACTCCTTGAACTAAATAACCACTTACTTATTTACAAGCAGGGGTATGCATCAACATGGCCAGAGAGAGACTTGAATTCATATTCTTATCTATTTAGTGAGACATCTCTGTTTCTTCACTGCTGCTGCCTGCCTGGAAATGCAAAGATAAAGCAAGATGCTACCTTCTGTCACCAAGGGCAATGTGCTGTGATTTGTCAATAGCTGTTGGCAAGGCCTGGATGCTGGACATACTTCTCATTTCAGCAACCAGGAGTGAACATGGAAAGCACCTGGCTACTCTGGCAACAAGGATTGTAAACAAATAAGAGACCTGACTGGGAGTTGCCGCCGCAGTCGAGCACAACACGCAAGAGCTGAAATGAGATGCAAAGCAGGGCACCTCCTCTGACTAAAGAAATTCAAGCCACCATTTGTTCCTGCATGGTTCTGTTTCTAGTGCCAAGACACCCGATCAAGAGCCAGTTTGGGGTGGAGGATTTGCTCAGCCTGATGCAATGTTCTCACCTTGGGATCAGATTAGTCCTAACCCAGGATCTTATGCAAATCCAAGGCTGAAAGAAGCTAGAGAATGAAATAAGAGAAAATCCCCATGATCAAGGTTGCTGATAAAAGCAACCGCCTCCAACCAGTGAGCAGCACCACCCACAGCCTGGCTTCTGGCATGCAAGAGGCAAGAGGTGGCTAATGACAACCCAGCACAGTGAGTGCGCCCATTGGGTAGGAGCATAACAGGATGTTGTCCCATCCCACGCACTGAGCAGCTCCATCTGAGCAAGCTGGCTGTGCCAGAAACACGGACAGATGCCAAGAGTCCTGGGCAGCCATGCTGAGCTCAGCTCTACTGGCTGTGTGGAGTGGCTGGGGGTAGGGATAGTGCAACCTTCCATCTTTCTGGGCTTGCTAGATATCATTTATTCAGGGCGTTGTACATCTACTTTCTAGTGCGGACAAGACTTGGGAGTTAAGAGGGTCTTCAGGGTGACCATGTCTCCTACCTGCTTACAGTCAGTGGTCACAGAGTGCTTGTTGTGGCATGCCTTTAGTGAGAAGGGATCTACTCTAGTTAGCCCCACTATTAGGAATGGAACCAGATCCCACAATTTATTTCATAGGAGCTTATAAAAGCCATTGAAAAGGCAGCATCTTCTCTTCCCTGCACCTGATGCACAGGGCACACACTGCAGAGGGTGCACATCGAAGCAGAAAGCACTACAGTTGCAGCAATGACTTCTACTAATCGTAGTGATCTTCCATAATCACGCTCCCTAACTTTACCTAATGCCTTACAGATGCCTAATGGCTGATCAGCAAAGCCAAATGCATCTCCTACCTCCACAAAGTCTTGGAATCTGGTCTCAACAAGACTAAAATGGACTTGCAAGTTCTGTCACCATTCCCAAGAAACTTTCTCTGGAAGGGAGTCAAGACACGGTTGCAGTGGCAGGTATTTCACCCAATTAAGCAAGGGTACAGCACTATGTTGCTGGATGACATTTAGAGCACAGCAGAGCAAGACAGATTGGAGGAAGATGTTGCAAGCTTGTTTATGTTGGCAGTGGATGGGGTTGCGAAAAAGCCCTAAGAGAAAGTAACAAACAAAGGGTGTGTCTTGAAGTGAGGCTGAGTTCACAAACCTTTGCACAATGTGTAGGCAACACGTGCAAGAGCCAGGTGATTCAGAGCTGCCTTTCCTACGCTCTTGTGACCTAAATCCCCCCCAAAAATGGACAAGTACGTGCAAATATGACAAGAGCCTCCTGGTCTCAGGACCTGGTGCTACCAGAAAGAGTTCCTCCTCCAGGTCCTGTTGTACAGAAATGCACGTGTCGGTGCAGCATGGTATGTTTTTAGGGTTGTGTTTCTTTCAAGCCTCAGGGAGTGCTCTCGATCAGACTTGAGGGCAGTGGCCCAGTATTTTAATCTTGATGTGGCTGAGTTTCATCTAACATAAAGCTGTTCTTTACATTTGACTCTTGTACGTTGACCCTTGTATGAATATTTTAGATTCTTTCCATTTATTTTCTTGCCAAAATAGGAAACAGCTTTTGTTTGCTTAGGGCAGCAGAGGGTCAGTACTCCATGCTGAGGGTGACACTTTAAGAATGAGGGTAATGCTTTATGAAGTCTTCTCTCACCTCCAGGCCTCTAGAATAGCACAGCAGGTATAAACCTGCTGGTTGCAGGGAAAATGTATTTTGCAACTTCTTTTGGAGCTCAAGAGCCAAGTGCAGGTATTCCTTGGTCCTTCACATCAACCCACAATATTACTTATTCTTCCATCTGCTGTGGGAGCTCCTCCACAGCATAGTGCTTCACAAAGAACTGTTCAGAGCCCAGGTTATTTCCTGGGATGAGTGTTCATGAGATGACCATGAGTTTTTTAATACCTGTGGGGACCACTTGAGAGGCTGGTCACAGCTTTCTGCCTTTATGGATGGACTTTCTCTGCGATTTGCACGGCCAAGAAGTGATCCCACAATGATGCTGACTCAGCACTACAGAGAGGGGTTGTGTCATGAGGAACTGATGAGGCGAGATGATGCTGTGATGTCATGAGGGTGGAATTTGCACATCCTGCTGGAATAAGCAGACAAACACCAAACCATGCTCCTCCATCATCTCCTGTGATCTTAGGTCGTTTTGCTGTCTCGTTTGTAATTCAGCCTTTTAAGGCACCTGGTGTCTGGTTTTCCCACGACTGGATCATGTTCCCATTTGCACATTACTCCTTGTCTGAATTTCACAATCTGTTTCTAGACAGCTATCACTGTTCTGCAAGGAAGACAGGTGGAAAAGCACATTTTTATTCTTAGGGATCTTGGAAGCTTTTCTAAGTGGGAGAAAGTACGTTCTCTTCTTTGAACAACATACAGACTAACATCTAAAATCAGATCATGGCATGGGCAGAGAGAGGAGCAGGGTGTGTAAGAAACACAACACTCAGGTAGGACTGCCAACACAGCACTCGACTGTGTCTTGGTCTCTATAAATCAGTTAGATATCTTGCAGGCAGAGCAGCACAAAAAAGGTCTCCAGAAAGCTCTCATATGCAAAAAAATAATCAGCTCTATGAATCAGCTTGGTGTGTACTGAGGTCAGTGAGCAGGAAGGCAGAAGGACATTAACATGAGAAGAGCAATTTGTTAAAATACTGCAGCCCTGAGAAAGAGAAGTATGGATTGTTGATTTCACAGATCATCTGCAACAACTGCCAGATGTGGGACTTCTTTCTTCTCTCCTGGAGTATGACCTCTACTCCTACTTCAGCTGTTCTGTTTTATATCTATATGTTGTAGCTTCCAAACCCTCAGAGCTGAGTTCCTCTGCAATATTTTTATGTAATGCATTTATTTTAACAGCTTCCCTACATGGACTGTGTGCAGTTCTTTGGGGACAAGGCCATTTTTCAAAGTTAGTGCTGCAGAGACAATAAAAAAGAGTTAAAACAGATTAAAGTTTTGACTCTTACTATATATCAGGGAAATCTTACTGGAAACCTCAGACAGATGCACAGTAAAAAGGCTAAGCATGCTGCTTCTGTGATATATTTGCCTGAAATTGGTAGAATACTTACCTAACTTTTCCTTGTTTGCACTTCAGAAAAAGTTTGTTTCACTTCTTGATGCAAAGTTTGAGAAGTTCATACTTGAAAAACTGCAAACCAAGGGGGACTGGCCAATAATAATGTAATTGTGTGGCACTTTTCTTTCTTTCTTTCTTTTTTTTTTTCTTTCTTTTTTAGTGTATTTTGACAGCACATAAATCATTGTAGCTTTCCAGATATTTATAATGGTAGAGCTCAGCTCCCAAGATTTTAAGACAAAGTCTTGTAATATGAAGACTGAACATCAGCTGAGCCATGGTAACTATCACTGTCAGCTTAGCTGACAACAAGAGGAGGTTAAGCTGAATTGCACAGGCTGCAAGCTTGTGCACCACAAAATGACACTGGTTTTGTTTATTACAGGCTAAGAGAGAGCACATGAAGAGTTACCACATCTCAGCTGATATATGGTAAGTTGTTAAACTTGTAAGCCTGGAGTCCCTATTTTCTAATTTAGACCTGACACAGGAAATGGAAGACAATAATTAATGAGTGGAAGAACAGATATGGCTTTACAATAGAGAGAGATGGTGAGATAACCTTATTACATATTTCACTGGATCTTTTACCAAACAGATGATAGACTCATTATAAAGGGTGCACAGAACAAAGGGAACATTGACATTTAAAGTGATTCTGCTCCGGAAAACGGCCAAAGAATTGGCATGATGGGTTTCCATGACTTTTGTGTTTGGTTTTCGGGTGAAGGAACAGCTTTGTGTCTGGTAGACCTGCAAACTGCTGCAATGTGGGAGTCACACTGATTTTGAGTCTGATGAGATTTTGGTCTTGAAGTTTATCTCTGTTTCTTTCCCCCTCTTTTTTTTTTTTTTTTTTATTTTTTTTTTTTTTTTCTTTTTTTTTTTTTTCCCTTTTTTTTTTTTTTTTTTTTTTTTTTTTTTTTACCCCCAGAAAGGCCAGGTAGCAGCAGCTTTTCCTCCATTGTTTTCTTTGTTTTGTCATTTGTCCACAGGGCAGGGCCGTTTTTCCTGCTATATTGTTGCTGCTTCAGAGCTGCCTACATGCAAGCTTATCTCAGCTTATTATAACCAGTGTGAACTTTTGCTTTTGGTGCTCTTTATCAACAGTAGAATGTCTTATTCTTGTTCATTTAAAAACTTTCCTAACCAACCAGAACTGAAAAAAAAACACTCTACTGAGGCTCAAATAAGAGGATCTGCATAGCCTTGTGCCTTTGTTTAGTTGAAACTTCTTAAAGCTTCCTTCTTTTAAATAAGTGTCATTTGATAGAGCACTCAATATGTTGGAAATGCCATGCTGGGCTTGTACAACCTGCTGTCTTTGAGCTACATCCTCAGTGAGATATAGTAAAAGCTTTTTCCTTCAGTGAGGCTGGAAAAAAAAGAATTTAGATGCTTATAAACTCGAAGTACATAAGAGCACTGGTGGAATCAAAGTGATGGCAAGAGAGCAAGTACTTGGGTGACACAAAACTGCCCCTGGCTCAGGGTCACACCTCCAGCCCTGTTCCCTTGCGTCTCTGGCAGAGCACCCTCTGCAGCTCCCTGGAGGTCTTCAGGAGCAGTGAGTGCTGCCAGAGTGCAACTGGGAAAGCTAGGAACTGGATACATTTTAAGTCAGCTTCAGTCTCAGATAAAAACCTGTAGGTAACACCCAAACAAAAGGCTGCAGAGAGGCCATTTTGCTCTTTCTAAAATGACGTTTCTCAGAATTTGCGTTCAAAGGAAATTGCAACTTTCCGGTTTGATTCAGGAAAAGACGAAATGTCAGATTTTTCTGTGGAACAGAGATTTCAGCATCCATTCAGCTCAGCCAGCAGGTGAGGAGAAGCTGAACAGTAGCACACAGAGTTAGTGGTCACCGCAGTAATCCCTTGAGTAAAGAGCACATGAAGCTGGAAAGCTCTGAAAGGGAAGTCAGAATGACCCTAACAGAAAACCTTTCCTAAAGGAAACCACATCTGTTCAAGCTGGCATGCAGGACTGTTCTCAGGAGGAGTGAGATGGAAAGTTCAAGGCAACAGCCTGCGAAGACGCACCGTGGCTGTGCTGGGCTTATACACTGTGCCTGGGTGTGAGGAAGCTCTTTGTTCTATTTACAAATCCCTGCACTACTGACAAGGAAACTTAGGTGGCTGCTTTCCAAAGAAAACAATAGAGAAGGAAAGAAAGAAAGGTGGATTTTTCTTTGTCTTGCAGCTCCCATAAACCCCCTCCTATTCTCAAACAAGATTATTTTTAACTATCTTTTTCCCCCATGTGTAACCCTGTTGCACATTTTAGAAGCGTGATTACAAAGTAATCAGACGTGGGCATCAAGAGCATCAAGGAACACTGAGGCTATTTGTTTGAAAACTCTACAGGTGCTGGTTACAACTTCAAAAAAATCAAGGTTATTGTGTCTGAAGAATATTGTTTCAGCCACCAAGAGGTCAAATACCAGAGAACATTCTTGGATATTAAGTGCGATTTAAGCCAGACTTGTTCCTCAAAGACAACCTGCCACTAAGGAGGTTAATAAACCAGTTCCTCTGACACAAAAGCCCACAAACTCTGGGAAAGCTTAGAGTGAGATTGGAACACCAAGGGAGAGAACACAGCAGAGCTCAGAAAATCATGAATAATGCAGAGAAAAGGAACAAGGAATGATTAATCACTGTTTGCTCCAGCACAAGAACACAGATTTTCATTTTTTAAAAAATTCACAATCATTTTTCTGTGCAGCATCAGGCTTTTAGTAAAGAGACTTCACTAAACCAATCTCTGGGACTCTGCCTCTACCACTCTTTCTCTACTTCTCAGTAAATATTTAGACTGAATGGTGCAGAGCTGTAATGTCCTCTGGGAATTAACCCTTCATACCTGTTACTAAATCTGTATTTACTGGTGAAAAATTTGACCATAGACTAAAACTGAGCTGCAGTTCTTATGCTGTTCTTGTTATTCAGTGAGCAGTTTATTCTTCTATTATTCTTCTGTTATTGTGAGATCCACAACTCCATCTTTGGCTATTAACAAGTTCCTATTTAATTTCCTAGGTGTTTTGAGTAAAAAGATACTCATTTGGTGAAAGCACATTACAAAGAACTACAAGGTAGAGGTAGTCCTTCTGAGTCGTGTTCAAACTCCATCTCAGACATCAGGAGTCCTTTATCTTGGCTCTCTATCTAGGAAAATATTTGCCCATTATAATGATCTAATCACAGGAAGGGGCCAGGGCCCAATTTTTCTCATTTGCCTGACTGTCTCATCATGGGGTGAGGCTTGATGCATGGTGTATACCAGCCCAGATCCTTGCACGCACCTTGCAGTTGGTGTCCAAAACTAACAGTGTCAACTGATGTCATGCTCTGGGTAGCCATGACGAAGTCCCAGTTCTTTCAAACACTCCCAGGTGATGCTCAGCTTCTCCACCAGTGCCTTGCTACCAAGTGTGCAGAGTGGGCACCTCATCTAGGAATCTCCAGAGCAGTGCTGATGTGGCTAAAGCAAGGCTAAGTAGCTTGTTTTTCCCAGATGAACAAAAAGCATGAGTGAAAGGTCTTGATTGGAAGGTGCTGGAACCAGTCTGTTTAGGACAAAGACACAGCAGGAGAGACCTCAGATTAAGTCTTGGACCTTCAAAGGGTTGAGCTGGTAGGTTCTGCTGTGCTCCCACAAGCAAAGACACAAGCTGGCCTCTCTGTAATAAGATAGGATGGGAACAGCTATATTCTTAAGTTGCTTGTTGTCTTAAACTCTCCTTCTCTGTAATGCTAAATAAAACAAATACTTTAAGGATATAGGTCATTATCCCTGGTCAGCTGCCCAAAGGGAGGGAACAGAGGGTGTTAAACAGCTGACACATGGGTGTAGCCAGCTTTTGATTTAATAATGGAGAAAAGTGACATTTTTCAGCCTACGCTTGGGAAGGGTGAGATGCTGAACACGTGAGATGGGCATCCAGAGTTCTGTAAATGGCTGAAATGTAGGCAGGATAATGCAAATGCCAACTCAAAACCTGTTTTTAATCCCTGCTGAAGGTGTGGGCCTGAAAAATAAATCCAGTGCCAAACTGCTAGTTTTCCTGAAGTTTTGAAGCCATTTGACCCTTTCTAAAAGCTCTGTGCAGAAGAGGTATTTGTAAGTTTATCACTTTGTGTTCCCAGGGTCAGTCTGAAGCACCAGCCCTTCCTTGGACTGTGCTCCTTCCGCTGCAGTGGCTGTGGTGGGTCACTAGTATCAAACAAGTAATTGAAACAGATGTGTCCTGCAAGAGGTGAACGGGTATGTGTAGGTGGCTCTAACACCGTATGCACTTGCCAAGGCACCAACCAGTGAGATCCTAAGGTTTCTCCTGTGCAGCCATCTCATAATATCTAGGTACAAACTCAACATTCTCAGGTTATTACACTGGAGCAAGGGAGGGAAAGATGGTGCTCCCTGTCTACATTTACTCTCAAACTGTCGGCTAGATTAGAGGTGAACAATCTGGAGGAGACCTATGAGCAATCTGGTTTAGCTCTCTGCAGACGTTCCTCTCCAGCCGCAAGCAGCTCACGAGCAGCTCCAGTGCCAGGGATCTGCCACCTCACTGGCACAGGGCTGGGCTGGCTCCTCAGCAATCCAAATTCCCAATGGTATGAGGAAATATATATGTATGGATAGCTAAGACCAGGGTTGCTGGGGTGCCCTGCATCACCTCAGTGTCCCACTGAGGAATGGAATAGATAGAGCAGCCTGTGGGCAGAAATGTTGATGGTCAAGGTCAAATATGTGGGTTATAATAGGCCCTATGAAATGTCTTGATTCAATCTATACTTATTGCTATAAAGTATATGGACCTCTTAGGGTAACTATTGGAGGTAGCAGGTCCATCACTTTATTATCTGACTGCATTCTCCCAGGGGCTGGGAAGGGCTGTTGTCTCTTTTTCTAAATGGTGCACTGAGGCACAAAACTCCAGAGTCACTGGGGAGGAACATGTTGGATAAATGTTTCTCATTAGAAAATGTTTATTTGTCAGACATGATTCCTTTCATGTTGTGTGTGTGGGAGTGCATCCATTTCAGTAAGACACTCTAGGAAATATTTTCTTGGAATCAGTGTGGAATGTCTGGCCAAAATGGTCCTTCATCATAGCATGGTCATTCTTGGGGTGGCTGAAAGACTGCAGGTCAAATCTTGGAGCTGGAGCTGGAAAGATGGTGTAATAAAGCAGGCAGAATGGTGCCCTGATCCTCAGTCAGTTCTGGCACTGTGATTTGTTTTTCATTGCATGCCTTTTGTCCTTTATTACAAGGAAGAAAAGTCCTCCAAAAATGTTGAGAAGTCGTGTTTTTGTCACAGTGGAGATGGGAAAGCTTCCAGACTCTCCAAGATATTGGCAAATGGTGGAAGCTGTTTCCAGCTTAGCTCAATCTGCAACTTTCCCAAGGTCCAACATCTGCTCTGTTGCAGAGCAGGAATCTCAGTGCTGGTTTCCTACAAAGAAAATGATGATACACAGATTGCCTGATCATGTAGCCGAGAATGGGCAAAGCTGGCAGCCAAGAACTGGAGACCAGCAGCCATGTCCTCTTGTTTTGTCTTCATTGTCCTCTGTTTACAGGCTGGTCTGTCAAATTGGTCACACGCCTCAATTCTCATCTCTTGTATTTGTTAAATTTGTTGCTTTGAGGCTTTAAACTACTTAGGGCTTCTGAAGGGGACAGCTACGGATTTTGAAACAATCCATGAAAGGCACCTCCTGAGCCAGCACATCCTGGCCTTTGCTATTGCATGGGTCAACCTCTTATGGCATGGGATTTGGGTCTACCTACTCCTGGAATGTCCGCCTCAAGTTACTTGTCTTTGGCATTAGTCAAATGGCACAGTTTTTGATTTCTTAATCTCCTCTCATCAATCCTTTAGTTCTTCCCTCAAGTCTGCCCAGGGGTCAAGCAGAGAGGTCAAGTTTTGTTCACATGAAAGCCACCAAGAGAAAGTGTGTATTACCTCTGTGCAGGGAGACCAGAAAGTCCCTGGCTTATTTTGCAGTCTTGTCAAAAAACTCTTCTCTCGTCTGTTCTTCAACAGAGCTCAGACTTTTTCATCCAGAGTAGCCCTTCCTATTTTAATTTTGGTTTCCCTTTTTTTTTTTCTTCTTCTCTTTTTTGTTTGTTTGGTGTGTGTGTGAGTTATTTCTCTTATTTTTCATCATGGGGAATCTAATTTTCTTTTATCCTCCCTTCCTAATATTTCTGGTCTCTCTAGCTGTGTCTGTACTACACCCATCTTCCCTGATTGAAGGAGCAACTTGTGAAATTCACAGTTGGCATTTCTAGCTTGCAGAGATTATATTTATGTGGCTGTACACATTTTTATGTGCTGTAATTCTATTTATTTTAGAAGAAGAGCCCACAAGATTGATGAGTGAAGCAACATATTCAAAATATACATCTCGTAAATGTGTTAATGACTATATGGGCTATAGGTCCCTGTGGAAATATGAAGAGGCATTCTTTTAATAAATAATGGAGCTCATCCAGTTTTTCTTCCTACTTCAGTTATTTCCAGCACACCCACTAAAATGCTACCAGATTCAGTAATATTTGTCTCTTTTTTGGCATCTTACATACATAGCTCTCTTCCTTGACAACAAGTCCAAGATTTTTTT
>NW_009951958.1:4431465-4435993 GCF_000747805.2 Chaetura pelagica
CTAACCAGCTGTCTCTGCTCATCTTGCTGTCACTAGGAGAAGGCATCTGTTTAGTACATTCAATATTTTTACTTTGATTCTCAACAGGGAGGTCAGAGCCTATGCAAAAATGTCCCCCAAAATATTTGTTACCGCAAACATTGAAGACTGGGGTACTTCTTTGTTTATTCAGTATGGACTCCTTAAAGAATTTGACCAGTTCCCTTCCTGTAAAACAAAGCACTCATTATTTCATGCTAAAATCTGGACATGAGAAATTCACCATTAGCGAGATATCGTGCAAGATACCAGATGGTATAAAACACAAAGTCTAGTGACTTCTGCTTTAATTATATCACATCACCCTGATGAGATACTACGAACCTGTTGTTTTTTTTTCCTACTAAGCCAAGACCCAGACAGTGAGGATTCTTAATGAAATTGTCAACTTCTTCACCAATTCTATGTGCAAATTTCATCAAATTGTATTTAAAAAATGGAGTGGTGCTAGTTATGGCCTGCCTGTGGCCACAGAGCTCCAGGAAGTTCTTTCTTCTAGGCACTAGCAACTCTCCTTCCTCATTACCAAAGATCCAGTTTAGCAAAACTCTTCAATCCTTAAATCTACCCCTGTTCAACTGAACACTTAAACCTAAGCTAAAATCTCTCTGGGCTCAAATTGGATTTAAGTATGTCTTTAAAATTAACTATGCTACACTGGCATGTTACTCAACTGCACTTTTCAGCATTGGGATTCAGCAGTTTACCAAGCTTTATAATTTCTTCCCAATGTGGAACAGGCAGATATGGCCTGGACAGTGGATGGAGCAGTTTATACTTCCCTGAGCTATTCAGAACTTACTGTGGCCAACAGCAAAACGATACGGGATTAGATAGAACTAATCTCCAGGTAAAACTGAGCACCTGGTGAACCACACACAACTCAAAGATGTGTACAGAGATGCAGAGGGGTTTGTTGATGGTCACTGTCTCTGATACAGTCATGGAAAGTTGTGGGGAGTTGTTGGAAATTTTGTTTCTCATCAGTGAAGATTCCCTCAGGGTTCTGGTCTAGACTCTGTTGCTGTCAGTGATCTGTGATTTACTAATGCCTGCCCAGTACATGCCTTGCATTCCTGTATGGATGAAAACATACCTGCAAAATGGGGAATGACAAAGCTGGCCCACTGCTGTTCCTAGATTCCTTCCACCAGGTTGCAAGCATGATGTGTGTATCACTAAATGAGGAATGTGCACCCCATTTGGAAATTAATTCAGACTTACAGGTTGGGTCTTTTGTCTCCTGTCTGCCTAGTGTCTATGCTGGTATTTCCTCATTCTTTCCCCAGAGCCACAGAAATGCTATTGCTGTGAGCTCAGACTTTGCATGTGCTTCCAAGAATACCCTTTGGAGACCAAAGGGTCAAGTGAGCTGCTGCAATGTGTGTCTTGATGGAAATGGCGTCCTCATGGCGAGGAGGGTGAAAAGTCCCTCAGTTGGCAGAGGAGTCTGAGGAGTCTCCAGTTGATCTAAGGCTAATTGCATCTGATCTTTGTCTGAAAATTAGGTGGCAACTCTCCCAAGAACATGCACTTAGTGTGTTTTCCAGCCTCTCTGGCTTTTACCCACGGAACGATTAGTTCACCAGGTGGGCGACTTTCCTGTTGTTCTGGAGTTGTTGCTAGTGAGGGAATACGTCAGATCCCCACCACTTCATCTGATTAAGAGCTGAATTGCAGCAGACATGACTTGGGTTGGAGATAAGGGAAGTTTTTCTAACTGTGAAGCTCTGGAATGGATCCTTTAGATACTCTTACAAACAGAATAGGTGAACCTCTGTCAGGTATGATTTAGGTAATGCTGCTCCTGCTTTACAGCCCAAGGGATAAATTCCCATGACTTCCACAGAGCTCTTCTCTGTCTTTTTATTTTTTATGCTTCTACATCTGAAATCTCACCAAAAAGCAGAGATCAAACTCCAAAAAGCAGACATGGGGAGGTGAACCAACTGGTTTAAAGTCATACAACACGGAAAAAGTAAGAACAGAGGCCAGGTTTCCAGGCTGCTAGTCATGCACCTTAACCACTAAAAAACTTAATTTCCTTGAATTAATATTGGCCCAGGCTGACTCTTGTATTACTGCCTGCTGAGCAGCCTATGCAATGTCAGGCATTTCAGTCTTTTGCTGCTTAATTCATTTTGCTGCTATGGAGCAGGGTGTGGTAGATATTACCGAAGGAATGATTGCACGTTGCCAGTAATTTTGATTCTTTCCAGGCAAAGAAGTGATTTTCACAGCCAGCCTCAACACCTTGCATTTTCTACTTTCATTTCCAAAATACATGATATTGGTCATGATAGGAAACTGAAATAAAAAATAGAAAATTCATGCTGTGCTTGACAGGGCAGTGACCATTCTAGGCAGCATGTTACAAGGGTAATGGGCTGCGAATCAAACTTCTGCTGCTGTGCTGCAGAGGATTAGTCACAGTTCATCTACCTGAAAAATGGAGGTAGTAGCAGGTACTATCTCACATTCAGAAGGCTCACAGCTTAAAACTTTTGGGATCATTTGGAGGCTGCTACAAGATGTGCCAAGTATTCTCTTTTCTGTTAAGATGACTGGAAAATTGCATAAGCTTGATGGATAAAGAAGCAATAATCGTTGGATACAGGACAAGGAAAATATTTGACCACTGTTTTTTCTCTGAAATACTAAATAGAGAACACTCGTCTCTCATCTTGGGCCAAACAGTTTCTTTTAGTTTTCAGACACCAGTTGACACAACACAAGGGTTGTTGCAGATTTGCAAGAAAGATTGATCAGAGAAGGAAACAAAAAAACAACAATCCCCCTGTAAGTCTGCTTCTCCAGAGCATTGCAAATCAGGACTCCATTGAGAGCCCCACCACGCTGAGGCTGGTGGATGTCAGTGCCAGGAAGTCCCTCTTGATGACTGCCTGACCCCTGTGGCAGAAAATACCATCATGAGTTTTCCTCTGAGACCGATGGAGAAGGAGCATGACCTTGAACCCTGATGGTCAAAGCACTAGGCTGGAAGGAGACACTTGAACTGTAGGTACTCTAGGGAGGGAACTGAACCCAGATTTACAGTGCCTTGGGCAAAGGCTTTGCCTTCTGAGCTTGTGTTGGTGCTATGGTCTCATCCACCAGTGCTTTAGAAAGCAGCCATGCCCAAGTCTTTCACAACAGGCCATGTTCACAGAGCACTGTTGGCACTCCAGGTACATCTACAGCACAGGGCCCTGGTGACTCATGCACTGTTCTGCTTTGGTTTTGGATCTCAGCAGGGTTTAAACACAGGGTAGGCTGCTAGGACAAGGCTAGGGCATTTCTAATCATAGTCATAATGCTCAGAACATGTCTCTGGCTGTGACTGACAGGCTCATGAAGATTTAGCTGCGGTGCTTCTAAGATAGGATCTGGCCCCAGCAGCCCTCTCCATCCCTTGGGAGGAATTTAGCACCCTTGGTATGAGGGGCCAGTGCAGGACACTGAATCAACTGCAGACAGGAGATTTGCACTGAAATTGGAATATGTCATGCTTCCCCTGCAGCAGGGCCTGCCAGGGAAGGGGTGCTAGTTGGGGTGGTATCCTGTGGGGGTCTTGGATCTGCCAGAGCACTCAGGTCAATCTGGGAGCACGTTTGCTTGCTTGTTTTAGACACTCTGGCAGCCAGGGAAGGGTGAGGGAGGCTGGATCACAACTCTCTGCTCCAGCTTCTGAAGTCTTTTAGGCACTTAATGTCCTTTTTTGGGTCTTTACGTGCAAACTTTCCCTCCCGGGGCTGTCAAGCACCGACTGTGGACATTAAAGCTGATAATGGCATAAGATTGTAAACATCTTCTGCAAGTGCAAAGCAGAGCCCTTTACTGTCAAAATGAAATACATTTAAAGTGCTTAAAAACTCATCCAGGCATCTCTTTCCAAATGAGTAAGGCTTGGCAACCCTCCCTTCCACAGCCTGAACACCATGTAACCCTTCTGCCTTCCCTTTCTCTTCGGGGCACATGCAGATACCCAAAGGCTACTTAAAGGGTAACATTCCATTATAAAAATAAACACATTCAAAATCCGAATTATTTTAATTGCAGTCCTCGTAACTGCCACAAAACAAACAAAGCGATCAGAAAACGGTTTCCCTTCCCCCTCTCCTTAGCATGCTCGGCAGGTTTTGTTTTGAATCTCCAAGCAGGCAGCTCCTTTCTAGATCCGAGCATCCTTTCCCTCTCCCCCCACCACACACCTTTTTTTTTTTTTCCCCCCCCCTTTTTGGGGAAGAGCAGAGAAAAAGTTAGTTGGGAAAAGCATCCAAAAAAGTAGCAGGGAGCCCTGAACGAAACTTCTCCGTGAAAAGCTGAACACTGCAGGCCAGGCTGCGAATTCTGGGCCCCACACACCGGGTTGCAGGGCAGGAGGGCGATGCTCGCAGGGTCGGGGCTGCCCGCAGCCCCATCGCCCCCATCCCCGAGGTACCGGTAGCTGCTCCCCGCCCCCTCCCCGCGCAACACGGGGCAGCGCAGC
>NW_009951958.1:4437243-4455971 GCF_000747805.2 Chaetura pelagica
CCCCCCCCCGCCCCTTCTCTCTTCCCCCCGTGCGAGGGGGCGGCTCCTGCCCCCGCCGCCGTGCGGGAGCTGCTCCCCGCGCCCCGGGGCGCTGCTGGGCAGCGGCGCGGTGCTCCGGGGGAGGAGGCGTTGATGGAGAAACTCCCGCTGTAATTGCTCTGGCCTCTGTACCTCCAGGTGCCGTTTGGCCCCGTTGGTGAAACAAACCAGCTACTTTGTTTTGATTATTTTTATTTGTTTGTTGGTTTTTTTTTTATTCTGTGCCTGTACGAGTTTGCTTTTTTGGCCCGGTTGTTTGGCTTTCGGGTTGGGTTCTTGTTTGGTCTCTTTCTCTCGTACAAGGCAATCGATACATTTAGTTACAAATGGATGCGTTTAGATACAAAGTTTTAAGAGCTTTGGGAAACCATCAAGCTTGTTGATGGGTCTTCCTACACATCTACAGCTCTTGGCTGCCGTGCGGGACTTGGTTTTGACTGATGTGAATTGCCAGGTCTCTCATGGAAGCCTTACATTTTTTTAAAAACTCTAGATTTTAGAATTTCTTTGCTTCCTTGGAGTCATTTACCTGCAGAGTTTGTGCTCATACCTTCCAGGAACTGTTTCTGAGCGTGGGGAGTTCCTGGATGTCTGGGAGCTGAGTGCTAGAGCCAGCGCTGCCTCACCAAGTATTTACAGGTGTGGGACATTAGGAAGGCAAGGAAATGTTTGGAGTCATAAAATAGGACACTGAATTTATTTTTGGTGCATTACCAACCATGTTCATGCTGGAAAATGTTAGTTGCTGTTTCGTGTGTAGCCCAGCTTGCTGTGCAGCAGCACAGTTGGGGGATGTGAGGGACTTTCTGGTTATCCCCACCCTTGCAGGACTGGCCCAGGCAAAGCTAAATGATACTCTGGAATATGGGATTTCCCTTGGGAAATATCTATATGAGAGTAAAGATTTACCATTTAAAACTTCTCTCTGCCTGTTGGCCTACTTTGTCTCTCCCCCTGCCCACCTCATGATTTGTCACTCCTAAGTTCATTAGCTTTGTTATTCCCCTCTTCAATTGTCTACCCTTTGTTGGAGGGTTTTTCCCTGCAGGTCGGGCTGTTCTCAGGTGATGGTGTGGGTGGTGGCCATGGGGCCACCTGGCCCTGGGTTTCTACCCTTGGAGCCTAATCCTCCCTGCAGTTCCAGTGAGATGTTGGGGCTGCTGATGGGGCCTTCAGCCTTGTTGCCCTCTAACAATTGAGTTTTATATATAGTTTTCCTTTAATTCTGGTGTGTTTTTTGGTTTGGTTTGGTTTTCTCCCCACCTGAGTCAGCTTGTGTTGGCTTTTGTTGGGAAGACCTACCAAGCTGGGGGTACCTGCTCCAGTATGGTGGCAACACAAAGTCCTCATCTGCTAAGGTGCTGGGGGTTCTTCTGCAGTCAGATGTTTTCTTACCCTCATAACCACTTCTCCTAGTCCTGTGGTGGGAGGGCCTATTTGGAGCACATGGGTTGTCAAAGGTCACAATAGGCTTTTTAGGGGTCTCCTGGCTGGAGAGGGATGCCTGGTAGTGGTTAGTTGCTGTGTGATGAGCCTGTTGGACTGTGAAACTGCACTCATCGTTCACAGGGAGGATGCTTGGGTGATTTTTAACTTCCCAAAAGTCAGTACCAAGGTTTGTGCACGGTGTGTGGGCTGTGTCCTGTGTTGCCACCAGTCTTGCCATTCAAAAGTTCCAGCCAGGGCTATGTGGGCCTTGTATGCTACCTGGGTAAACTCCTGGATATAAACAATGTATCCAGGAAAATGAAGCTAAAGCTGTGTCTCACTGAAGCTTCTGTATGTACAGCATGAAGCTGCAGTGCATTGCTGATGTGCAGTCTCCATGATTCATAATGCCTGGGTTGGTAAGGATTACAGCTTCTATTGTTGAGCTGTTGTCTCCATTGTGCAAATCCCAATCACCTGGTGTGGTTGACACCAGCTGCCTACCCCATAAGCTGGCTGGGCAGAGAAGGTCCAATTCCTGTTTTCACCTTCAGAGCATGTTTAGAGATCAGCCCAGGTGTTGGGACAGGATACTGCTGAGTGTGCCCATCTCAATGCAGGTGCCAGCTCTCTGGGTTCTTTCCCTTCTGTTAGTTCCTGTTTGGACTAACAGTCACCCAGCTTGAGGGGGTAGAAGTGTTGAGTGATAGACCAGTGATAGGACAAGGGGTAATGGGTGTAAATTGGAGCATAGGAGGTTCAAGGTGAATATCTGAAAAAAAAAATTTACTGTAAGAGTGACAGAGCACTGGAACAGGCTGCCCAGGGAGGTTGTGGAGTCTCCTTCACTGGAGACATTCAAAACCCACCTGGATGCGTTCCTGTGTGATGTACTCTAGGTGACCCTGCTCTGGCAGGGGGGTTGGACTAGATGATCTCTCGAGGTCCCTTCCAGCCCCTAAGATTCTATGATTCTATGATTCTATGATTCTATGATTCTATGATTCTATGGTTCTATGGTTCTATGGTTCTATGATAGTGTCTGTGACATACTCTAGGGGAACTGAGGCAAACTGGTAAAAACCTTCTTGTAGACTGGCTGGTTGGGGTGGATTTCAGATCCCATATCCTGGCAGTCATGGTTACGGCACAGAAAATCTCAGGTTCCTGTGCAGTTTGGCTGCTTTGTCTCACAGAAACTTGCAGGGCACATGGGATCTCAAAGTTACATTACTCTGATCTTCAACTGTCCTGTGTTGGTGAGAGGTGATGGGCTTTGTTTTACCAGAATCAGGAACTAGTGCAGAGTAATTCAAGCTTTCCAATAATGAAAGTGGAGATTGAGGTGTGTATCTCTTGCCAAGGCACTTACTTCTGTAGGATGTTTGGGAGTGAAGCTTCAGACGTGGACTAGTGTGTTTTGCAGGGCACCTGGTAGTGTCAGTCTCAGTGGAGCAGGAGTGCTTTTAAATATGTAATGTGATAATCAGAATGTATTTTTAATTATAACTCATAGTACAAATTATGAGGTAGGGATTCATGGTAGAGTGGAGACACACTCCCTTGATTTTGAAGCCTGACTGTTGCCATGTTTGTTAAAGTCACTTCTTGTGTTCACCTGTAGAATGTCTGACTATAAAACATCCTTTCTGATCAGGGAAGCCTGGTGCATGTGATTTTGGAGAGGGATAGTAAAAATGGTGAGGAGCTGGAAAACCCAAGGGAGTTTGACCAGTAGTTTGGGATTGCTGCTATGTAAAGGATGCATGTTAGAAAGGTGTCACAGAAGCAGCGAGTGCTGTTGAGAGGGAAAAGGGATCTGTTCCTTTGTAGCAATGCAGGCTGTGGTGAAAGTGGCCAATTCAAAATGAACAAAATTATGTGCTTTTATGTGTAACTAAATGGGGGCATTTATCATGCAAAATGTTGCTGAAGACAAGAATTTAGCCCAGTCTGGGGAAGAGGTGGGAGAGCTGTATGAGTGTCAGGTATGTTTCAGAGTTATACCGGCTAATTGTAATGGCTCTTACATCATAAAAACATATCATTGGAAAGAAGAGACTGTTTTGTTCAGGTTTCTCTGAAACACCTCTTACTGACTGTAGCTGGAGAAAAGCAGTAGCTTGGGTGGATGACAAATAGTTTGCAAAAAGACAGTTTCCGTGTGTCTGTGGAAAGATAAACCCTCAGGGTGCCCACAGTGGTTTCTCTATTTCTTTGCCCATTATGGTTGTGTGAACAATGTATCCTCAGCAGCAATTCCTTTCTCACCAAACTTCTGAAATCCTGACCCTCAAAGCTCTGCCTTTCTCCTGACAAACTCTTCCACCCCTGATGTTGCTCTGAGCAGCACCTGGACCCTCTGCTCTGACTGATGACCACAGACTGTGCTGGGTTCACTTCCACCAGGTTGTCCACACTCTTCGCTGCGCAGTCTCTTGCAGCCCTGGTAATCCCTTCAGGTGGAGGGAAGTCCCCATGGATGCACAGAGAGGTTTTATAGATGGCATTGGGTTGATGAAGAAATACTTGTTTCTTTTAGGTACATCTGTGCTTTTTAGGTATGTTATTTTTTTGATGGAGAGAAACCTTTAAAGAAGCAATATGAATACCAAGTCTATGTGACCTGCCCAGACATTTAGGATTCAGCATCTGTGTTTGCTATGCACAGATGTGAGTGAGACAGCCATGCTCTTGCCTGTTTTCAGTCCTTTGCAGCTGCTTTCTTACCCCAGTAACTTCATCTCCCTTTGCCCTTGGTCTTGTAGCAGGGTAATTCTGCTAAAAGTTAGAGAGCTTACTGGAACGGCAGCCACGCTTCAAAAGCAGGTAGGAGTGGGGGAGATGGAAACTACAGCTTATTTAAGGATGTGGTTTATCTGAGGGACAGATTCACAAGGAACAATATCTTTAAAGAGTGTGGGTTATATAAAGGAAAATATAGGACTTGAAATAACTTTATGAACAAAGGTTCTGGAGGAGGAATTGGAGGGAAGATGACCTGATCAGCTTTCATGTGTGCGTTGGGATGCTGGAGGAGAGCATTGGTGAAGTCTGAAGAGCTCTGTGTTCTCCTCTTTTTAATTTAGGGAACTTTTTGTCTTGTAAAGTAGAAACAAACAGAGAAAAGAAAACAACAAATCAAACTGAAAACCACAGACCAGAAAAACCTCACAAAGTTTAAAAGCTTTTTCAGAGCATGTGCTTGCCCAAGAAGCGGAGATCAGTGGGATGCAGGGCTCGGCTCTTTCCATTCCTCCTACTTCTGGGCATGGCAGGGCAGGGAGGTGCTGTGATGTTTCCAATCTAGATGTAAAAAAACCCAACCAAACAATCCACTACCCACATTTAATTGTTGTGATAAAGGTTACCAGTAGAGACACCTTGGTGGTGATTCTGCTTTCATCTCAAAGAGCTGGTTTCGATCATGTTCTGAGCAAGTGCAAGAGCTGGCATGAAAATGATCACTTTAAAGCAGTTGTCAGCAAGTCTCTGTCATTTTAGACTGTCGGTATCTGTTGTTGGAATCTGTGGGTGACAGCGACACACATGAGTTGCTCAGAAGCACTCCCAAACTATTGCAATACGCTCAGGGAAGGAAAACAAACATCGGTGGAGTTGTGGGCTGGTGCTAACCTTTTCTTAGAGAAAGAGACAAGCTTTTGAGTGTTTCAGGCTGTTAGCAAGGATGTTTTCTGTTGACCCTGATGCCATGAGGGAACCTTGTGACACAGTGATTCTTCGGTACCCCCATAAATTACTTTGTTTATGTGTGTGTGGGTGGGATGCTTAAGGGTCTCTGACTCAGACCAGCTTTGTTTTTGTGTGAGAGCCCCTCCTACCCTTCTCTGGGGTTTCCAAGTCTGGCAGGGAGGAATCCCATTGTGTGCCTATGTAGGCTTACATACTTGAGCATCATTTAAGTAGGTACCATTCAGCACTTGGCTACCTTTCTCCCCCTGCTTCTGCTGCCCAGTGATGCTTCAAGGCAGGGAAACCTCTGCCAAGTCTTGGATGATTATGCTGCCAGTGGAATAGTTAGTCGAGATTTAATGTGGCCATTATCTTTAGGCAATAAAATATCAGCTAACTTGCCATAACTATCTTGTTTAATGTCTATTAAAAGCCCCACATACTTCATTCACTGGGTGAAATTTAATAGAAGTTCATCTAAGCATTTAGTGCTTATTTAATTTAAAAATAAGTTGATCTCCACAGTTGGTAACAGACATTGAGGATTTAATTAATGTTCAGTAAACTACCCTGTTAGCTCTGAATTGCACAGTCAGGTCTTGTTTATGCATCAATTTGTAACTTTCCCTTCCTCCTCCTTTTTAGGCCAGTGGATCTAATTGTGGGGAGCTGCAGTTGTCACCTCTTCTCCCTCTGATCCTGTTCTCTCCTCCAGCTGGAGAGCCTCTGCCAGATGCTCCTGCTGAGGACTTCAGGATCCACCTGCTGTGTGGTGGGACCAGCCTGGCCAGCTGGGTGAACGCAGGCAGGATGGAGCAGGCTGACAGACTATGCTGCAGACCTTGGAGAAGAGGATGTGGAGTATGTACATGATAGGGTAAAAGCAGCAGTCCAGCTCCAAGTCTTAGTTAAGCGTAGTGGAGCAAGCTTAAAAGATCTCCTCTAGGGCTTTTTCAGCAATGTGGCTGGCTGCATGAAGCTGAGGTGGTTGAGGGGTTTGCTTTTTTTCTTTTTTTGGAAGAGAAACTTGAGGTGATTCCCAGGTGACTTGCAGGCAGTCCTGCTGCAGTTGCTGTGTGTGTTGTACCCCAATTGCAGCTGATAGCTCAGCAATGTGTGTGCATCTTCTGTGTGCTTCGTGCACGCACCCCGAGGAGCGCTCTCGGTTTCAGCAGTTTATAACCTCACTTTAACAGACTTGAATTACTCCACTCAATGAGGCAAGCTCAAATGAAAGTGAGGAGTCTCCCAGATGGTGTGTGCCATGCAGTGCCTGGGTTGGGAGAGTGAGTGGATTTGCAGCAGGTAAGTGGTTGTAACTCCAGCTGCTGCATCTCTCCTGCGTCGCTTGCCTGTGTGTCAGCAGCATTCCTGGTTTGCCTCAGCCCCAAAGGAGATCAGCTGGCTTGAATTTAGCACACCTCATTGCATGAGGTGACTTGATTTGTTTTTCATGGGTTTGGGCAAATCTTGAGAGATACCTGAAGCTAGTACTATGGCCAAGACAAGCCTTTAATCTGGATTTCCCAAAAGAAACAGATAGTGATTGTGGCAGCCATGTGACAGTCCTGTAGTTAATTATGAGCATTGCACTTGGTTAAAAGAATAGTATTAAAGTTGCCACGAAATGCCAGAATGAAGGTAGTTGATGAAACCTTAATTTGCCCCCCACCTGCAAGCAGGTATTATGATCTAGCCACCCAATTGCCAGAGCACCTACTCTTTGTGCCCAGAGTTGAAGGTGATACTTAATGAGCAGCTATTCAGTTTCTTTATGTGCAGTGTGTGGGCCCAAGCCTTATTATTTACTATTCAAACTCAGGACTGAATACAGAATTACTAATTTCCCTTTGTGCTTTTCTGGAGTGCTCTTAACTCTTTCATTGGAGCAATTTTTGCAAGTTGGGATGACTATTTTTGTAGTGCCTTCCTGAGATGCAGGAGAATTATTCTTGCCATTTTACTGGTGGGACACTGAAGCTTGTTGAGGAGTGAGGTTGGGAGTTTTGTTCCATCCCTGAAACTGAAATACAGGAGAAAGAAAGCCAGGTAGGCCAGGGTTGTTCTCTTTACTTTGCAGTCATAACTGATAGTCAACCAGAAATAGCTAATAAGAGTCTGTAATTACAGACTGAAGTTTCCATCTTTTCCACTCAACTCTGAAAATTACTCTGAACTGCTTATTGCAGTTATGCCTGTCTTTACAGTCCATCTTCCCCATCTTTTCTGCTCTTACCTGCCCCTTATGAGTTATCATCATCATCATCCTTGACTCGGGGGCAAGGCCTGTACTTATCTTGCAAGGGTATTGAGAGGCTTGGGTTAGTTCAGAGGCTGGTATTTTCCTCTGGCATTTAAAAACCAGGGCAACTTCATGCTGTTCAATCTGAACTGTGGTGGTGAGGAGGTCCAGAAATGAGCCACAAAAATGGCTAAGGTCCAGGTGGTATTTTTGTACACAAACATATTGCAAGGAGCAGAGTAAGGGTTATGGGGACTATATGTAATCTGCTGAATGCTTCCTCAGTGGCTTGTTTTCCTGTGTACAGTAAAACTGTCACTTTTTAAGGGTAGTTTAAACTTCCTTTAAAGCTGTGGTGGTTCTCCATCACTTCTGATCCTGTAGTCTATTTTTTGTTGGGGAGAATGAGAATGATAATTCCCTAGCACAGTTCCACTTCGGTGCTTTTTCAGAGATTCAATTACTTTCTTAAGTTCCTTGGGATGCAGAGGGCTGATCTTGGAAAACACAGCATTGCATCTTTGCCATTTAAGGAGGGCTTGGTGAACCTTCTGCATAGTCAGTCTGAAATTCAAGTGAATGAGTAATCCAGCAGAACTCTCTGCAGCTACTTGTGTGCCTAAAGATAAGCAAGTTTTTAAGCACTGTCCTGTACCCGAATCTTAATTTGCTCCCAAAGCAGACAGGTGGGAAGAAATGGATGGGCAAGGTGAACTAAAACAATAGAAATGTGTGTCTTTCTGAGGCACTCCACCCACCCAGGTACTTGAAGTGTCCTGGAGAAAGGACAGCAGCTTACAGAGTGCCTGTGAGCCTCCTTCTGTGGCTTGGCACTGCACGTTGTGCTCTGCTGCGTGGGAGGGCTGTGAATTTGGGGTGTGTGGAGGCTGGGGAAGTTGGTGGAGAAGTTCTTAAGGGCTGCACTGTAGAAGGGAGGAGAAGGAGCTATGAGAGCAGAGCTCATGGCCTTGCTGCACCTAAGGATCCCGGTAGGGTGGGTTTGTAAATTATTCTGTGACCTGTGTGCAGTGTGTGGTGGTCACTCTTTTTACAGGTGGTTATCAGATCTCTCTGAGGATGCAAGGCAGATGGGTTGGCATCCCCTTGCCTGTGCACCACCTGATGCCTTGCTATGGTGTACCCTGGGGTGAAAAAGAGAGGGCTCGTGCTCTGGTGTGTTACAATGATTATCTGTGCTGGTAGTGGCCCACCTTGTCCAGTGTCAACCCACTCACTTGGGTGTTGTACCCACACCCACACTACCCTGGTTCCCTGCCTACTGGAGTTCCCTGGATTCTGTAGCCTAAGCCTCTGTTCTGTATGTATGTATGCATTTGCATGTCTGAGGTGGTGTTTTAGCTCTTGGCTCATGGCATTATGTGCAAGAAGTCCTAGCAAAAGTGATCTGCTCAAGGTTTGTTGTGTTCAGGGCAGCTGTCTGCCTGTGTTGGCTGCTCCCCATTCCTTGAAGGTGAAGTGCTGGGAGGCACAAGCAACCTTATGGGTTTCTGCAGCAGCACTTGATAAGTTTCTCATGTCTGAGATGAGTTGATTCATACCTGATTAAGGGTGTGCCCAATTTCATGGGTGGAGCTGGATGTACAAAGGTAGCTGTGTATTACCAGGAAGTCTCACATTGGCTCATGTGGTTTGGTTCCAACTGTACTGGTAGATGCACCTGCTCTGACAGGAATATTTTCTGTGTTCCAGTTCTGCACATTCTACCAGACTAATAATTGAAGTGATTCCAGATGCTCTTGATCTCTAGAATGAGTAATTCTGGGTATGGTATTGGCATGCTCCTGGACTTCCACTTGTCCTTTTCTTTGGTTTCCTTATCCCATAGGCACCATTTTCTTGTGTTGTCCATATTTCTAAATTTGACCTCTTGCATCTCGGACTGGGTCTGCCACTTGTTACACTACCCAAAGGAGAGCAATGAGCACACCAAACTCTGTGTCCAAGTCTTGTGAACCTGAGCAAAGAGCACAGGCTGTACCTGTGGAGTGGTGCCTGGGTCTCAGGAGCTCCTGACCTGGGAGATGAAGATAAAGCAGATGATGGTGAGAGAAGAGCAGAGCGATAGAGAATGATTATGAGGGAAGATGAAAAGGATGTAAAAAGTGTATGTTAGCAGAATGTGACTAAGATGGAGACCTGAAAAATGTGAAATGTATCTGTGGAGGGAAGGGGAGCAGTAGCTTGTGGCAGAGCAAAGCTGTATATATCTAGGACTTGCAACTTGGTGCAGGGCAACTCTGAGTCACAAGAACGTACAGCTCCCATGGCTCTGCCATCACAGGTCATTGCCACCTATAATGCCTTAACAAACGTTCTCTGGTCACTGTGGTTTCTGAGCTGTGCAGGCTGTCTCATTCCTCAGCCCTTACTCACAGGAGACCTGTGTGGGAGGGAGGGACACCCAAGAGAAATGTGAAACTTAATGCAAAGTCCCTTCCACAAGGAGTTTGTATGGCTGTTCTGCTGTGGCTTGGCCTCTGGGAGCCTGCCAGAGCTCTGTGGGCTGATCTGCAGCCCTGGTGGGGCTCTAGGAGTGGGATGGAGGCTTAAGAGAAGGTGGGTTACTCTTGTAAAGGGCAACCCGTATGGCATTTGTGGCTCCTGGTAGAGCTGCACTAGCTCAGCTTGTTAAGAAAATTCAATTGTGCAATTGGATGGGGTAAAGTGGAGAAAGGAAACTGTGATTGACTTAAATTAGCAGTGACCAAAAGTGAGCTGTAAGCTATAGATCACACCTTGTCACCTTCTATCCTAGCTTCACTCAGTAAAATCTAGCAGAGGAGATACAGCCATATGTGAAAACTGTATGTGGGTTTGGGTCTTGGTCCAGCAGTCACATTCAGAAATAGGTCAGCCCCTTCCTTAGGATAGCATTTGTGTGCACTTCACAGGCATGAACCAACTAATCCCAACAGATGTTTGGCAGCCTCCAGAGCCCACAAGGAAGTTAAATATTGTTACACATTGCTAGAGAGATGCCCGACATTCAAATAACACCTGCTAGAAGAGGCCATCTAAGCTGGCATGTGTTTGTGGCTGTGTGGGTGCAGCTTTGCAGAGCACCTGCCCTGCTCCATCGAGCTGGTCTGACCACAGTGGCTTGTGCTGTCTTCAGCTCTGTGAGGGCCAGGCTGTGTTTCCAGTGAAATCAAAGTCACAACTTCCTGTGGCTTTTGAAGAGGAATGGGATTTAGCCCAGTGTTTGCACACTCCCACCTTATTACAATCCAGTTGAGAGGAGGGAGCTGTGTATTTTGCTGCCTGCCTTTGCCCACATGCTCACATGCCCACCTTGGTGGTGGTGTGTGAAGGCACAATGCTCCTGTCCAGCCTGAATCCTTTGCTTGTCTCCTTCTCTTTCCTCACATGTGAACATGAAGTTGCAAGATCTGAGATGCCTTTGAGGTAAAGCAAGTTATATGGATGTGTGTTGCTGAAGTAGTTTATTGTAAAGTTGTGTCTGGACTCTGTAGTTTGTGATTCATGTCCTGGCTGTTCCTGCTCCATCCCACCATGAAGTGCAGTTCCAGCTGCCTGGTAGAGATAACACACTGAGGACCACGAAACTCCATTACAGTAACTTTGCCTATATGGAGTATTCAGAGGTTTCAGATAATGAAGGTCTTGCAGTCTTTTGTATCAGAAGATGTTTGCTTGGTGTTGTGAGGGCCAGAAGCTGCCTAACACTTTGCTTTCCCCTAGAAAAAAAGCTCCCTTGTTGACAGAGAAAATGATGCTGTACACACCACAGAGGAGTGAAGAGTAAGGAAGGCCTCTATATGTCACTGTAGCCTCCAAGGTCCATATTCGTCTTCTTAATGAATTTCTGCTACATGAGGTTTGAGAGAAAGAGAATCTATCCTCCTCACATGGATCATTGGTGCCCCAATAACCAGTGTGCAAAGAGCAACTGGGAATAAAACTGAGCTCCTGCTGCATCTGAATGATTTTGTTGTGTGTTTTGGTTGGGTTTTTTTGTTTGTTTTTTGTTTTTCCCCTGGCTGCTTGGAAAGGTGATTGGGATGCTTTAAGCACTCAGCTTTCTTGCTCAAGAATTCGTGGGCTCTGTTTTGTGCTCTGTCTTGATGGCTGGCTTGATTTTAGGAGCACAGTTTAATTTGAGTAGAGGGGTCCCAGCAAGAGGACAGTTCTGGATTACTAATGAATGAAGGATTTTCTTTAGGTGTTTTCTCACTCGGATCTTTATCAGTTTGGTACATACAGATCACAGCTCGGGATTATTAGGGTGTGCTTCTGTCTTCTCAGTTAAAGCTTCTTGAAGTCTCTTCAGGGCACAAGCCTCACTGTTTTTTGCCATTCAGCATCTCAAGGAGAAGCCTTGGGTGTCTTCTGCAATGATGGAAGCTGTGGACTGCTTCCCTTCTCTCTCATCACTCCTAATCTGCTGGGGTTGCTCCACGTGTGTGAAGTGCATGCATCTGAGTTGTGCCATGCTGCCTGCTGCCTGCCCTTTTTGTCTGCATTAGTTTAATTGAGTGAGGAGCTTGCAGAAGAAGCTATTCATTCCCCTGGTAACTGTGCTTGACAATCAGAAGTTATTCTGGGGGTGAAGGACCAGTAGAGAGTTGTTTTCCTTGGCTGCAGATCTGTAACCCCTAATAGTTTCTCGCTCATATGAACTGTGGTTGACTTGGTTTGTTGCTAATTAAAAGCCAAAAGGATATGCAGTCCTCTCCAAGATAATTACCATCTTTAGTGAATGGAAGAAAACTCTGCTTGCTTCCAGCTTGTTTCTAAACCCCTTCATTTTGCCCCATTATCCTTGCATGGGCCATGGGAGTGCCCTGGCAGGGCCAGCAGCTCCATCCATGAGCATGTGGAGTTTGTGCTAGGGTCCTTTCTCTGTTTTATTACCAAAAGGTAAATACAGGAAAAGCACAGAATTATAAACAAAATTGTGAAACCTAGTAGTTGCATTTGGAGGGTTCGTGTTTTCTCTGTGGGAAGCCACCAAAGGCACCAGAGGTGAGTTTGTGCACCCCTGTGTGCAGGATCACACTTTAACCTGACTTCTTATGGGATAAAAACCAACAAAACCAACAAGATGTTTTGACTTTGTCTGCTCACTAGCAGGAATCCTGAGTACAGCAGCTGGAGTTTCTATAGTTTTTCTCTCAGTAATTGTTTTCTGATACACATTAACTTTGATGTATGTGCTGTTCTGGGCCTGGTGATGTAGTGGAAGGTGTCCTCTCTCTCCCCTCTTTGCTCAACCTCTGTGTTTGTCACATTTCTGTCACTGTCAGGGCTGAATCTACAGCAGGAGGAGCTCAGAGGTTCTCCTCCCTTCAGCTGTCCCTAAGTGCTCATGCAAGTGCTCCTTCAGAGGGACTGTCTGATGTCACCACTGGGTTGATGTACAGTCCAAAATGGCTGAGCTCTTGGGCAGCAAGGGCTGGAGCCCTGTGAATGCTGTTTGCTGTGTGTGTGCAAAGACAGAAGCTTCAGTGTTGCTACGTGTCTCCACCACAACCTCATGATGGGGTTTTGGCCTCTAAACACTGACTGGTGTAGCAGGAATATCTGTTGGGGCAGTGGTCACTGGCTGAACAGGCCTCCTCTCAAAGAAGTGATACAGGGATGGGCAGAAATCCCCAAGGATCAGGCTCAGAGGCTGGGGCAGGGTCAGCTCCATACATAATGCTCCTTATGGGGATATGTCTAACCCGCTGCTGGGGGCAGGCGATGGCAGCTGTGCCTGCTCACCTGCAGTGCCCTCCTCTGCTTTGCTACCCCAGGTGTAAAAGCAGCTCATGTCCACTTTGCACAGGGAACATTCCCAACGTTGCTGTGCTTGCTGCAGGGCTTGAGAGGAGAAGCAAAGGGCCTGTGCTTTCTTAATCTGCCTATTCCATGTGGCAGTATCTGGCTGTGCCCTTTGTAGCAGGGTTTTTAATGCAGATCAAATCCCCTCTTTTAATTGACTAAGAAAAAAAGAACCTGAAGAGGGTATGAACCCATAACCTTGAGATAAATAGTTTCTTATTGAGTCTCTGAGCCCCTAAGCCACCCCCTTTTCTGAGAGTAGTGTGGTTTAATCAAAGGTCAGAGGTTTTGAGTCTTTGAGAGCCTCAGTAGAAGAGGGTGACATGAGTGAACTCTCCTTGGTCCTTCGTGACTGCAGTCATTCTTGTCCTGTCAAATTCTCAGTGAGCTGACTGTGCTTGTCCTCTCTTCCTGCATGATGTCTCTCTTGACCTTCTCTGGTCTCTCTGAGTACTGATAAAGCCTAGTGATTGAGTCAGCTGTGTTTCCAGGGTTGTAAGGAGATATATGATGGCTACAGGCAAATAGTTTGTGTGAGCCTGCTGTGAGCCTCTGTGTGCAACGTGCAGATTTGCAGGCTTGATAGGCCACAGTCTTCACTTACCAGCTCTTCCCACACACCCTCCCACGCTTGTCTCCTGTTTCCAGGCTGAAGGCCAAGTGTGCTATCTCCTGCACTGCTGTATGGTCAGTCATGGTAGGTGTTTACTTGCACATGGCCACTGCTGTCTGAGATGTTGCTGTTGCTCGTAGAGGTCCTGCTTTTTTATTCTGTGTTTCATCCTTGGGTGGTGACCAGGCATGTAGCTGTACCTGTTGTGACAGGTGCAGTATTAGTCTGTCTTTCTCTTTCCTCCTCTCCTTCTTCCTGACTGCAGTTACTAAGGCTCCTTGAGCCTGGCTGATGGCTGGTATGGAACAGATCTTGCTTGCCTGTTGAATGCTGGTTTCCTTGATGGTGTGCCAAATCAGTATTTGAAAATATCAACTAGCACGTCCTGGGGAGATCTTTGTCTCCATGAGCTTCTGCAGTTCCTCTGTTTTTCCCTATCACAAACTAAAAAAAAATAAAAACCACTTGATTTGATAACACAAATGCTGGCTTCAGGGCTGGTGACAAAATTCCTGCTTACAAGCTCAGTATGGCAGGGTAGGAGTAGACGAGGACAGGTGTGATGGTGGTGTTATGCTGTTAGGTGCTCCTGTGAATCACACCATCGGATGGAAGAAGGCTGAAGAGATCTTTCTTGATCTCAGGTGTTTTGTACTTTTAGTATGATGTTGCACCCACACACTGTTGCTAATATTTGAAACAAATAAGCACGTGTTCTTCAAAAAAGCAAGGCTCAGGTACAGCAAGCTGGAGGATATCACACATGGCAAACTCTTAGAAAAAACATGGAGATTTAGTAGCTGAGAAAACTTTGTACTGAGAAACCATCAGGTACATGGGAAGAAGCTTGTGATCTCCCTGTAAACACTAATGAGGTCCAGTAGGGGTGTTGAGGATATTTAATGGATAACTTGCCATTCTGCAAACCAAAAGCCTCTTTCAACTGAGAAACAGGAATTCAGTCATAGCGAGCCAGATTGTACCAGTCCAGGGGTGCAATTTCATAGTCATTCTTGGTGCTAGGCAAAAACTAGAGGAAATGCAGTGCAAGTCCAGCATAGATACTTCTGCAGGTCGAGATAAACTGGCACACAGGCTAAAGGCTTGCTCATTTTTAAGGAGAGGATTTTTTAAGGCAAGGAAAGATGTCACAATACTTGCACTTACTGTGCTGGAAAAAGTTGTGTGATAAAACACAATCCCTTTTTACAGGCAATTAATTAAGCTCCTTTGGAGGGAGGATAATCTGCAGCATTCCTGTGGAAGTCTGTGTGACTGATTCTCTTGCACAAGGTGATGCACAAGGTGAGGGAGGGATGTCCAGACTCTGCCACCTTCCCTTTGCTTGAGCTCAAACCCCAGCTGGGAGAAGGAGAGTGTGCATAGGGCTGGGTGCCAGGCATACATCATGATGGCAGTGTGCTTGTGTTCCCTGTTCCCACTGCCCTCGCCTCAGGGGGAGAAAGTCCCTCCCTGACACGCAGGGGAAGTGCATGGAGCTGTGTGTCATCCTGTAGGCAGGTTACCAGGCTGTTGTGCTGAGATAGATGGGCATTTGACAGCCACAGTGCAGGACAGCATGTGCAAGATCCTGCTGAGCCAGCGGATTAAGATCATCTTTCCTTTCCGTTGTTGTGCTGCTGTGCATGCTGGAGACCTTCTCCATCCCTTTTTTTCTAGCTGGTAGTGCCAGGCTGAGGCTTGGACACCCCAGGGATGGTGGTGATGACCTCCAGATGTCCTCTGGGGCAGAAGAAGTGTGGCAGCTTTTGTGGTGAAGGTCCAGTGGCTCCATGTGAAGGTGACAGCATGTGCATGTTATCTGGCAGCAGAACAAGAGGGGGCATGGAGCATCCTTGTCATTGTCCCTCCCCATCCCAGCCTGGAGTGGGGGCTCTGTAGTTGTCAGGCTGTTTTCCCTGTCAAAGGGAGGAAAAGCATAAAACATGGCCTGAAACACTAACTCTGCTATTTATTTATCAATCATTCCTTTGGTGATAAGGGCCAAATTCAGTGAGCAGTCTGGCTTCTAGCTAGAGTTGGATTAGTTTAGGAACTAAACCAGCTTTTTAATGTATTTTCTGTATGTCTCTGTCTGCATCTATGATGGAAGTGATGCTACTTTCTTGTTTAGAAGGTGGACACATCCACAGGCACAGCCACAGCCGTGGCTGTTTGTATTGATGGCTGGGCAGGTGCTGCTGATGGCAGTAGAGTGGAGGAAACATGGCTCCAGCTTTTGTTACCTTGTGGTATCTTTTTATTAGATAATTTCAGCAGCAGTTAAATTTTAATAAGTGAATCCTGAGAGGTGCAGAATCAAACAGAAAGCTTTTAGGGCCAGATCCTGCAGGTGTTGGTGTCCTGGGATTAGCAAGATCAGTCTGTCTCTGTGCGGCTGTGTTCAAATGTAAAGCTACCTATGCAAGCTGTATTTTAAGTTGGAATTGGACTCTGGATTGAGGTTTGCACATAAAGATGTCTGATTTTTCAGTATGTGAGGACATGGAGACTTCAGATGGCTTCCTTAGCACTGGCATCAGCTGGAATGTCTAAGGATCAGAGCTCTCACAGTGGAGGAGATAATGTGAGATTCCTGAGTGTGGGGACTCTGACCAGCAGATAACAATTATATTGTCACAGCATGAGAAAGACATAAAAACATGTATGTCAGAACAGGGCAGACTTTTAAGTGTTTTTCATTTAAAATGAAAAGGTCAGATTGAATGGGGTTGTCATCTGGGGACCTGTACGTGCACCTGCCAATCATACAGGAGGGGACCCATGTCAGTCAGTGCTGATGGCTGACTCGCCAGGCACTTGTCTGCACTTAAAAATTGATGACTGGAACAGTTAAAATGACAATTTTCCTTGTGGCAGTCAGGCTGAGCCATCTGCTCCACGTAGGAATGGAAATGAAGGATCCCAGCACAAGGTTGCTTTATCCCAGTTTAACTGGTGTTCATGCTTGGGCTTCTACAAGTATAGCCACAGTGATTTATTTATTTTTTTTTTAAATACATATTAAAAAATTAAGCTCTGAATACTGGTAACACTTTCAAGTGTGAACAAGATTTAGAAGTGAATGCAACTTTTGAATAGTCAGAAAAACAGATGCTGTTCAACCAGGCCGTTATGTGAGAAGTGTAATTAGCACTTGCTGAAATTATTTTCACGGGTAAGATTTTCTTTTCAAGGGTTTGGAGAGTCTGGTTACTTCAATTTCTGAGTGACCACTGTAAAATTATGCTAGGGGCGCCTGTTCTTCTGAAATTGCTGGCTGCACGTCTCTGAAAATTCAGTTATTGCAGAGCTTTTAAACTGTCAATTTTGGAAAAATCTGAACAATCTAATCATAGAATGGTTTGGGTTGGAAGGGACTTTGCATGGGCAGGGACACCTCCCACTAGACCAGGGTGCTCAAAGCCCCATTCAACCTGGCCTTAAGTGCTTCCAGGGATGGGGCTTCCACAACTTCCCTGGGCAGCCTGTTCCAGTGTTCTACCACCCTCACACTAAAGAGCTTCTTCCTAATGTCTAAGAAATAAGTAAACTTGAATTACAACAGAATCGATGTTTGAATTCAGGCATTGTAAACTGAGAAGGCTTAGGGGAGACCTTATTACTGTGTTCCAGTACTCAAAGGGTGGCTACCAAGAAGATTAAGACTCCCGATTTTACAAGGAGTCACCTGGAAATGACAAGGGGTGATGGGCACAAGTTGCTCCTGGAGAAATTCCGATTGGACTCAAGAGGTAAACGTTTCCCCATGAGGACAGTCAAACATTGGAATAATCTCCCAAGGGAAGTGGAGGATTCCCCTCCGTGGGACAGTTTTAAGTCTCAGCTTGACAGGGTGCTGAGCCATGACATATGAGCTGTAGCATTACCTAGAAAAATTGGACTAGATGATCCTTGATCCTTCCAGATGATCCTTCCAACCTGACATTCTATGATTCTGTGATACTGCTTTCAGTTTAAAATCTGCAAACAGGAAGCCTTGCTTTGCATACCTGTGTGTTAAATTTCTTTTTATTTTTTTTTTCCTTGAGAAATGTTGGTTCTTACTGTTGATAATACAGCATCAGGATCAGCAGCCAGTGGGTGAATGAATTGTTCTGATCATCATGTCTGCAAGGATTTTAGAGCTCGTAGATCTCAGCCTCTCACCTTATTTTCCTTTTAGCTTGGGATGGCTTTTAAAACTTCTAATCACATTTTTGACCTTTTATGAACTTTACCTTGAATTTAACTAATTGAAAAAACAAACTTTTTTGCATCTTTTGCAAAAATGTGCTCTTTTGGTAAATTTGTGCTGCAGTAGTTTGCTCACAGACTCTACTTAAGGCTTTGATTAGGATAGCTGACTCCTGGCGTTTTGGTGTTTGCTTTAAATTACTTTTAAATTATGAATTCCTTATTGAAATGGTGCAATAAAATAAGTGGCCTGTGTTGTGCTAAGCATAAAAATGAAGATGCAGGTGTAGGTGTATGTAGACTCGAAAGTGTAGACTGCTGTAGTTGGTGAGCAAGAGGCACAAGAGTCATATGGAGTTATGCCAGATGAAAGCTTGACAGTGTAAAGCTGTCTTACCAAAGAGTCTTTCCTGCTGTTATCTCTTTCAGGATTGTGATAGAAATCTGGGATTGCTTGTTGCAAGATGAAAATCAGAATTAGCTGTGCACAGATCACTGAGCATCTGTTGCGGTGGCTCTGAACTAGGAGGACCTCAGTTTTGTAAAGCTAAAAGCCTGCCTGTTGCTATTTCTCTTGTAAAAGCACCTGCATATTCCCTGTGAAGGTTGTTTATGAATGTATGAAGCCCAGAGCTGGCTCCCTAAGGACAGTCTTTGTGTGAACTTATCTGGGGACTTCAGTGGGGGAAAGATGCTGGAATTGTGCAC
>NW_009951958.1:4456000-4465127 GCF_000747805.2 Chaetura pelagica
ACTTTTTAGGGATGTGTTGTGTCTCAAGATCTGTATCTCTTGCCTGCTTCCCCAGCAGAGCTGACATGGCTAAGGCATCACTTTGCTAGCATCTGTGTGTGAGGCTCTTGGATGTGCTGCTTGTTGAGGGATGTGTACGGGCAACTGTCAAGATGGACTTTGGGGAGAGGAGCTCTGCCTGGGGGCCTCGAGTCTTGAGAAATGTTTCCCAATGAGAAATGCTTGTTGAGTTTCTGTCTTGAAGAGGTCTGATTTGGTGTTGGCATCATGGCTTGTGATGCAGCAGATATGCAACTCTTCTGGTACCTTAGGTTGGTCCTCTGCATCTGTCTTCTGGCTGTTCCTGTGCTCAAAGACCCAGACTACTTTTGTAGCCTTCTGCTAAAAAAATGGGGTCACAAATAGGGGAGTTTGACAGACCAGTTCAGGTGGATACAGCATGACCAGCCACAGCAATGTCCACCCTGCCCAGCTGTGGACATGTGGCTGGGAGGGTGTGTGTGCCTGGGCATCAGTGGGTTGCTGCCCCTCTGGGCCCTGCTTGATGCTGGGGAGGGTGGTTTTAATGCAGGTTTCAGCTGGGTGGTTTGGGGAGGGCATGTGGGGTCCTGCTCACCTTGCTGCAGGAACCCTGGTCACAAGGTCACAGGGACAGCCAGCATGGAAAGTATAGCCAGGCAGATGTGGCTCAGCTAGCCAAGTCTGCTGGGTCCTATAACTGATATTTTGAATGGTTATTGAGTTAAACCTGGTGGAAGACAAGCCTGAGCCAAGATTTTTTAAACACAGGTTGAATCCAAAGAAATATTGCCTTACCTGGAGCTCCTAGATGTGCTGTTGTGAGTTGAATTGAAAGAATGTTGGAACTAGAGGGAATGTTGTTGTCTTCTGCCTTTACAGATAAGACCAAAGGGCATTTTGCCAGGAGCCTGTGGGAAGGACCTGAATTGTGTATAACTCTGCTTCATTTTAAAATGAAAAGTAAACATGCACAACCATAATATTTGCTTGTACTTGTCTCCTCCTTGATGGATGGAGAAAAATTGGTCTTATGCTGAGTTCACCAGCAACAAAACCTTACAGTTACCTATCTTCATCCCAAGTCTGCAGTGAGTGGCCATTGCCATCTTTGGTTGAATTTGCCCTCATCCTACCTCAGTGGAGCATTGAGATTCCTGGGGACTTTGCAACCTACTCTGTCCAGCCCTGTGGAGGATCAGGACTGGATACCGCTACAGGGACTGTGGGACTGAGCTGGGAAGGTGCCTACTGTGTCAGGGTAGACCTCACCATGCTCTTGTGGTGTTGATGTAATGGAGGTCTGCCACTTCCTGGGAGAGGCAAGAGCCCTGGAACTCTCCTGGCTGTTGTAGCATCAGGCATGTTGGGGGGAGTGCAGTGTGCTGGCAAGAGTAGGAAACCATCCTGCTGGGTGACAGGGAGGAGAGACTTGGGACTGTGAGCCACCACCACTCTTCTGTATTTTGCTGAATGTTGGTTGTAGACCTGTGGGTTCACAAGCACCCTCATGATCAGCACAGGTACAACAAGTGCAAGCCTGAACTGAGCGTTTCCATCGTTACAGCAGCAAATAGCTGTAACTTTCTCTGCTGAGTAGTGATGACAAGACAAGCCTGTGCTTGTCAAGAGCAGAGATAGGGCCATCAGGGCCATCAGAATGTGGCCAGGATGGGATGCTGGCCGTGGGCTGGCAGGGGCAGGAAGGAGTGTGTGACTCAGATGCTGCCTATATCTGGGGGCTGTACCCAGCAATGTGTCCAGGGATGCCATGTGTATGAGGGGGTTTGTGCAGCCTGGCTGTCCTCTCTGCTCTATTTTTGTCTTCCACAGAGGGGAAAACCAGCACTGAGTTGGTCACTTCAAGAAAGGATCAGGTCTGGAGTGGAAATGGATTCAAACTCGAAGTTTGAAGTTCCACCTCAACATGAGGAAGAACTTCTTTACTGTGAGGACTACAGAGCACTGGAACAGACTCCCCAGAGAGGTTATGGAGTCTCCTCTGGAGACTTTCAAGACCTGTCTGGATGCCTTTCTGAGTGATCTGCTCTAGTTTTGGTCCTGCTCTGTCAGGGAGGTTTGACTTGATGATCTTCAGAGGTCCCTTCCAACCCGTAACATTCTGCAATTCTGTGAAAGATTGAGGTAGTCCTTGACAGGAACTGGGTAGAACTCCTCAGAGAAAAGGCTGTGCCAAGGTGGAGGACACGCTGTGCTGGATGGTGGAGTAGTGCTGCTCAGGGTAGTGGAAAATCCCATGAGCTTCAAACAGAATTAAGTGATACCTCCTACCTCCTTTGCTGTGTCCAGGGTCATGAGGATGAGTGATGGATTCACCTGGTTCTCTCATGCCTCATTTTACATGTCCTTTTACATCCCCCTTCTTAGGGATGTTCAGGGCAGTAAAGGAGCAGTGGCTTGTTTAGGTGCAAGTTGTTGGCCAAACTTGGCAGCTGACAGCAGTGCCAGTTGTTGGCCCAGTTGAAGTGGTGATGCTCACTCTCGGGGGCTGCTGAAAGAAGCCCAGGAGCATGGAGGCTTCTGCCTAAGAAAGCTGGGAAGGAAAATGCTGTGTTTTCCAGAAGTTGTGTGGGTTAAACTGCATGTTTTGGAGATGAGCTGTTGGGAGGCCCATCCGGCATTCATCACGAGTATCTCTTTCTCTTTGCAGGACTGGGAAAGAAACCTAAAGTCGTGACTCTGACAGAGCCCTGCGTGTATCCAAAAGCCCTGCTCTGAGTTTGTCCCATCAGCAAAACTGTGCAGCGTGAGATCTGGTATGTAAACATCCTTCCCAGGCATGAGGGGCAACTTCTCAGAAGGGTCTGTGGCTTTTCTCACAGCAGCACCTTGTTGGTGGCTCTGCAAAAATGTCCTCTCCTAAGGGAGTGTGCGTAGGGGGTGGGATCACTGGGAAATTCGAGACAAAGTGGTGATTACCTGTGGTCCTTGTGCCCAGAGGTTTTAGTGGGGAAGGGCCCAGCAGCAAGGAGCTGTGAGTGTTCAGGATGTGAGGCTGCAGCCGGGTGGGGTGTGTGGCAGCGCGGGGCGGTGGCGGGGCAGCGACAAGTGCACATGCACACACGTACACATGCACACATCTAGGCATATGGAAACAAAGATGCTCAGTGCATATATAGTATATACTATATGGTGGCGTGTAAGAGCTTGGGGGTGCATGTACCAAATGTCTGTGTATACTATATATGGCAATATAAGAATGCATATGCATTCATGTTCTCTTTTTTCTTTTTCTGTCTCTTCTGTCTGTGGAGCTGTTGCCAAACTACCAGATTCAACCTCCTGGGGAGCCTTTCTGGCCAAGGTTTTACAAGCCAGCACCTGCTTTTCCTGCCCAACTTATTTCTATATTTATTCCTCTGCACCCGGTTTTTGCCTTTTGCTCGCAAGGTGGAACTGTCACCAACATTTGTGCTGACTTTTGGCTGCACAGGACTTCAGCTTGCAAGTCCTAAGTCTGCTTTTGTGCACATTGGGAGAGGAGGTGTCTGTGTCTGTAGTTGTGCATGTATGCCTATGAGCATCCCTGGTCCTTGCTGTCTGCATTTTGGCATTTCTCAGATTTGTCTGCCTGTGATGCTGCAGCAGTCCTCCCTGTGTTATTTGCCATGCCAGCTGTGCTCTCTGCCCCTTCAAGAATTTTTTTTAATGAATCAAATATTCTGAGTGGTCCCGCTTATGGAATGCCATTTAAGTGAAATTAGCCATGTGGCCAATTGATAATGATCTGTACTGCTGTGCAGGAGACTTTAAGTTGTTTTTTATTTCCAAACCCCCAGGCTTTTACTTTCCAGTGTTAGGACTGTGGCAAGGAGTGGGACTTGTGGTGCCATGTAGCAGGGAGCTCCTGGTTAGGCTATGGTTGAACATGGACTTGTCCCTCTGATTTCTCTCCTCTGTGTCATTTGGGGTGGAAGGAACTCTAAAGCAGAGGCACTTAATGCCAGCTCATGCTTTGATACTGCTGTTTCAAGTAAGGACCAGTAGCAAGGGAGAGTGTAAAATGCCATGTCAGCTGGGAAACCAAGGGGAGATTCTAATGCTGTCCTGGGGAACCTGAAAGTGGGGGAATAGCTCCATTTGGGTCTTCCATCAGCAAATGCTGCTCTGAGGAGATGCACACTCATTCCTGGTCTGATGGGTACAACTTGTGCTTATTGAAAAACAGCCTTGGGCTGCCTGCCCGGAGCTGGGAATGGGCTTGACCTCATGTACTGGGGCCCCTGAGCTCTCAGCCCCTCTAGCAGCTATATTTGTTTCTGACACAGGAGTCCGTCTAAGGTCATGAAGCCAGTAGTGCTGGGTTTCAACCCCAGGAGCCATGGAACGTATGCTGCCTGACCTGCTGGGCAAAGGCAGAGGCAGCACGAGCAGCCCATGCTCCCCTGGGTTTCATTTCCCTGTCCCCACTGCCTGTGCCACTGCATTCCTCTCCCATTTGGTAAGCCCTTTGCCTCTCGGGCTGACACAGCTAATATTTCGCCTGCTGGCAGGGCAGGCAAGGTACTGGCTTTTAACTGTTAAGGAGAACCTTGATCTGTTCATCCTGCAGGACTCCAGAGCAGTGAGGGCTGGTTCAAATCTGAGATGGGCTTTCTGCTATTCCAGCTGTTCCCCCTCTGTGCTTTTTTTCCCCTTCCTTGACTTACATTATTCTCTATTCATCCTGCTATTTGTCCTTGCAAAGAGCAATACTTGCCTGGTACTTGCTTTTCTGCAAGGGGCTGAAAAACTGCTTAAGGGTTTGTAAAAGCCTGCATCTACTTGACTACTCTTATGTTGGTTTCAAAGTATCTTCTACTATGGTGACTATAGTGCTTGGAGTATCTCCCCATTCTCACCATGGAGAATGCTCCTAGTGGCACAGCTGCCAGGTGGGGCACATGGCTCTGGGGGAGGTTTTAGTGGTTTTTTTAAAGAAAAATAATTGGTCATCTGCCCACTGAGAGCTAGTCCCAGCCTACAGTGCATTGATGTTGTCCTGGTGTATCCCTCAGTACCACCTGGATGGCTGGCTCTTTGAAGCTGCCTTTAGGACTACCAGTGTACTGGACGTGTGCTGGTGCTGCCTGGCAAGGTTTATTTTTGCAGTGGAAGTGACAGATCACTAAACTAAATGTGGTTCTTATTCGAGATGGCAGAGAGCTTTGTTTTCCTCTAATGCAAAGGTTTGCATGTTTTCTGTCACCTGTGGTACTGGGTGCTAAGCTGGGCCCCTGACCTCTGCGTGGTTTCTGGAGGTAATTGTACAGCCTCTGTCACAGCAGGATTATGGCTCCTCCCAAAGCCTGTGCTTCAGTACCAGTGAAAGCCAGATGTACTTTAGTGTCACTTTTTTACAGCTTGTTTTGGCCATACATGGGCAGAGTCAGCTCTGGAATTCCTTCCCTATAAATTCAATAGCATTTGTGGGTGGTGCTGGGGAATCACTCTGGTCTGGTTGGATTGCCTGGGCAGGCTGTTCCCCTTGAAAATGTCCTGATTTGCACATTCCTAAGAGGCTGCCTGCTCCTGAAGCCCACGGCTGCAGCTCCTAGGGGCTATCATCCCATGCTGGCGGGCATGGTCACCTCCCTGCTGCTCACAGGTCATCTGAGGAGTGATGGCTGTGGGAGTGGTGGCATAGGTATATATTGCTCCCGTGTGCAGGCAGCCTCTGCAGGGGCAGTTGTGCTCTCTAACCATAACTGTTCTGACTTCTAAATCTGCTCTATGGACTTGAGCACTGACCCTCAAAACTCCCTCCCAGGGGCTGGGAGGCTGGGTGCTCCCCTGTTACCATCTGCCATGGGATGCTGCATTATGTGTCCCAGCAGGGATCAAGCGGTGCTGTGATCCTGGGTTCCTTCTTCCTGCAGGGAGATCTTGCCTTGTCCAAGCAGCAAGTTTCTTTCCTCAGAATGGTGTTTTTTGATTTTTTTTTTTTTTTAAAGCAAAATGAAATATGTACTTTTTGCAAAGAACCAGCTAGAGGAGCTGGCTAGTTAATCTTACCCTGCCCCAGGTGAGCAGGGACCTGGCAGCAGGACCTCTCTAGTGGGACTGATGGCTGAGCTTTGCCTTTTCTGGCATTGACTTGGTGTCACTATAAACACAGCCTGAATTTTCCTATCTGCTTTCAAAGAGCACTTCAAAAACTAGTTCTGGGAGGCTTTCTGTTGATGAGTTGAGGGATGAGAGGGAGATTTGCTGTAGGGGATGAGAGGTGATGGCTTCTGGAGTGGCCCCCATTGCATCTCCCCATGCATCCCTGGGGATGGGGGTAGAGATGCAATGCCACCCATTGAGTCAGGAGCCTCCAAAGCACAGGTCAAGACAGAGACATGTGGCCTCATGTCCTGGCTGTGTGTGGGTCAGTGACTGTGATGTGTGCAGTTCAGGCTCCAGAGGGGCAAGTCATCCCTGTGCCAAAGCAAGGGAGAGAAGGGTGATTTTTTTTTTTTTTTTACATCCTTTGGAGTTTTGATCTCCATATTTGGAAATGTTTACCCATTGCTCTGATCTATGGCAAGGGAGGGGAGGTGACTCAGGGTCTGGTGGAAGCAGGATTTGAATTCCTGTAGTAAGGTTTTTTTTATTCCCCCCCCTTTCTTGTTTTGGAAGCTTGTTGTGGTCAGTTTTCAGTTCTCTCTTGCTCCTGGACCTTGTTCCAAATTTGATCTGCTCGAGAGGGAAGCGTGTTAGCAAAAGAGCTTGCCTGGGTGCTGGTAAGTGCATCATTGCTGCTTTAGAAAGCAATTTGCAATTTTTTGTTTTGTTTTGTTTAGTCAGATGGATTGCATCAAAGCGTGTATGTTGCTGGTGGAGGCAGGCATGTGGATCACCAGTCAATAGCAATGAAACCTTCTGTAGCAGGGAAAGTTGGCTTAGTTGGATTGGTCTCAAAGGCAAAATGTCTCTTCAGGCCTAGGTATAAAGATAATTTAAGCCAGATCTCTTTCAGTCACACTCTTCCTTTTAGCTTCACTGGTTAATGTGGCAAGGCAGCAGAGCACTGTAGAGTTAAATGAGTATATATCCTTGTGGTCAGTAAGCAAAACATACCCCAAGTATGATTTCTGTCTCCTAAGCAAGAGTGTGTGTTAAAAAGCCTGCATAACTTCTGGTTATATTTCTCTCAAATGTTAATGTTTAACTTGGTTTTGTTAAGGACCTGAAGAAGTTTATCTGCTGTAACTGAATGAAGGTTCAGTGTCTGTTTTTTCCTGTTACTGGTTATTTTTCCTTAGTGTGAAGTTTTTCATCTGCCTGGCATTGCATCTGGCTGCTTCTCTTTTTTTGTGTGTGTCCCCGACTCTTCCTTTCTCTTTCCTGAAAGGAAACTGCAGTTCATCCAGACAGTGGCACGGGGGGAACCTGGAAGATGCTCTGCTTCCTGTTTTATTCATGGCAGCTAAAACCATGCTGGGGAATCAGGAGTGGAGATCCACCATCCTGCATTCCTCCTGTCATTTGGAGCATGTAACCCGTGTCGAGAGCTTTGAACGCTGCTCTGGGGGTTGCACAGCAGCTGGTCCTGTGCTCTGGACAGAAAGCACTGCACTTTGTCCTTCTGCTTGGAAAAAGGCATTGGTGAAAAACCCTTTATAGTTCCTACTGCTGTTTAGTGATGCCTGTATCTTCTCAGCTAACTGGTATTTTTAGGCTGATTCAAACCAGTTGTTATCATACTCTCCTTGTTTTAAATAGAAAACCTTTGTTAGAAAGTTAAATCTCTTGGTTTTCTTTTTTTTCTTTTAAATGGGGATTAATACTCAGTGTGAGGCTTGTTTTTTCCAGAGATATGTATTTGCTGTAGGTCCTTGAGGTGAGAACCTGACATGATTGTTCTGGGCAGGCAGCCTGAATTTTCCTATCTGCTTTCAAAGAGCACTTCAAAAACTAGTTCTGGGAGGCTTTCTGTTGATGAGTTGAGGGATGAGAGGGAGATTTGCTGTAGGGGATGAGAGGTGATGGCTTCTGGAGTGGCCCCCATTGCATCTCCCCATGCATCCCTGGGGATGGGGGTAGAGATGCAATGCCACCCATTGAGTCAGGAGCCTCCAAAGCACAGGTCAAGACAGAGACATGTGGCCTCATGTCCTGGCTGTGTGTGGGTCAGTGACTGTGATGTGTGCAGTTCAGGCTCCAGAGGGGCAAGTCATCCCTGTGCCAAAGCAAGGGAGAGAAGGGTGATTTTTTTTTTTTTTTTACATCCTTTGGAGTTTTGATCTCCATATTTGGAAATGTTTACCCATTGCTCTGATCTATGGCAAGGGAGGGGAGGTGACTCAGGGTCTGGTGGAAGCAGGATTTGAATTCCTGTAGTAAGGTTTTTTTTATTCCCCCCCCTTTCTTGTTTTGGAAGCTTGTTGTGGTCAGTTTTCAGTTCTCTCTTGCTCCTGGACCTTGTTCCAAATTTGATCTGCTCGAGAGGGAAGCGTGTTAGCAAAAGAGCTTGCCTGGGTGCTGGTAAGTGCATCATTGCTGCTTTAGAAAGCAATTTGCAATTTTTTGTTTTGTTTTGTTTAGTCAGATGGATTGCATCAAAGCGTGTATGTTGCTGGTGGAGGCAGGCATGTGGATCACCAGTCAATAGCAATGAAACCTTCTGTAGCAGGGAAAGTTGGCTTAGTTGGATTGGTCTCAAAGGCAAAATGTCTCTTCAGGCCTAGGTATAAAGATAATTTAAGCCAGATCTCTTTCAGTCACACTCTTCCTTTTAGCTTCACTGGTTAATGTGGCAAGGCAGCAGAGCACTGTAGAGTTAAATGAGTATATATCCTTGTGGTCAGTAAGCAAAACATACCCCAAGTATGATTTCTGTCTCCTAAGCAAGAGTGTGTGTTAAAAAGCCTGCATAACTTCTGGTTATATTTCTCTCAAATGTTAATGTTTAACTTGGTTTTGTTAAGGACCTGAAGAAGTTTATCTGCTGTAACTGAATGAAGGTTCAGTGTCTGTTTTTTCCTGTTACTGGTTATTTTTCCTTAGTGTGAAGTTTTTCATCTGCCTGGCATTGCATCTGGCTGCTTCTCTTTTTTTGTGTGTGTCCCCGACTCTTCCCTTCTCTTTCCTGAAAGGACACTGCAGTTCATCCAGACAGTGG